>NC_081295.1:151770000-151960000 GCF_030435805.1 Mustela lutreola
ACACAAGTGTGTGTGTGCGTGTTTATTACATCTTCCTTATCCATTCATTTGTTGATGGGTGAATGGACATCTAGGCTCTTTCCATAGTGTGGCTATTGTGGACATTGCTGCTACAAACATTTGGGTGCACGTGCCCCTTCGGATCACTACATTTGTATTGTTAGGGTAAATACCCAGTAGTGTGTTTGCTGGGTCGTGGGATAGCTCTATTTTCAACTACTTGAGGAACCTCCATACTGTTTTCTAGAGTGACTGCACCAGCTTGCATTCCCACCAATGGTGTAGGAGGGTTCCCCTTTCTCCACATCCTCACCAACACCTGTCATTTCCTGACTTGTTAATTTTAGCCATTGTGGTTTTGATTTATATTTCCCTGATGCTGAGTGATGCTGAACACTTTTTCCTATGTCTGTTGGCCAGCTGGATGTCTTCTTTGCAGAAATGTCTGTTCATGTCTTCTGCCTATTTCTTGATTGGATTATTTGTTCTTTGGGTGTTGCGATTGGTTAAGTTGTTTATAGATTTTTGGATACTATCCCTTTAACTGACATGTCATTTATGAGTATCTTCTCCCATTCTGTCAGTTGTCTTTTGGTTTTGTTGACTCTTTCCTTTGCTGTACAAAAGCTTTTGATCTTGATGAAGTCCCAGTAGTTCATTTTTGTCCTTGCTTCCCTTGCCTTTGGCGATGTTTCTGGGAAGAAGTTGCCACAGCAAGTTGCTGTGGCAACTTCTTCCCAAAGAGGTTGCTGCCTGTGTTCTCCTCAAGGATTTTGATGGATTCCTGTCTCACATTGAGGTCTTATATCTATTTGGAGTCTACTTATGTGTGTGGTGTAAGGATATGGTCCAGTTTCATTTTTCTGCATGTGGCTGTCCAATTTCCCCAACACCATCTGTTGAAGAGACTGTATTTCTTCCATTGGATATTCTTTCCTGCTTTGTCCAGGATTAGTTAACCATAGAGTTGAGGGTCTATTTCTGGGCTCTCTATTCTGTTCCAATGATCTATGTTTCTGTTTTTATGCCAGTACTATACTGTCTTGAAGATTACACCTTTGTAATAGAGCTTGAAGTCTGGAATTGTGATGCCATCAACTTCGGCTTTCTTTTTCAACATTCCTTGGCTATTCAAGGTCTTTTCTGCTTCTATATAAATTTTAGGATTACTTGTTCCATTTCTTTGAAAAACATTGATGGTATTTTGATAGGGATTGCATTCAATGTGTAGATTGCTTTAGTAGCATCAACATTTTCACACTATTTGTTCTTCCAACCCATGAGCATGGAATGTTTTTCCATTTCTTTGTGTCTTCCTCAATTTCTTTCATGGGTACTTTATAGTTTCCTTAGTACAGATTCTTTACCTCTTTGGTTAGGTTTATTCCTAGGTATTCTATGGTTTTGTGTACAATTGTAAATGAGATTAAGTCCTTAATTTCTCTTTCTTCTATCTTGCTGTTGGTGTTTAGAAATGCAACTGATTTCTGTGCATTGATTTTATATCCTGACACTTTACCAAATTCCTGTATAAGTTCTAGCAGTTTTAGAATGGAGTCTTTTGGGTTTTCCACATAAAGTATCATATCATCTGCAAGGAGTGAGAGTTTGACTTCTTCTTTGCCAATTCAGATGCCTTTTTTTTCTTTTTGTTGCCTAATTGCTGAGGTTAGGACTTCTAGTACTATGTTGCATAGCAGTGGTGATAGTGGTCATCCCTGCCGGGTTCCTGAACTTACAGTAAAAGCTCGCAGTTTTTCCCTATTGAGTATGATATTCACTGTGGGTTTTTCATGCATGGTTTTTATGATGCTGAGGTATGTACCCTTTATCCCTACACACTTTGAAGGGTTTTAATCAAGAAAGGATGCTGTACTTTGTCAAATGCTTTTTCAGCATCTATTGAGAGTATCAAATGGTTCTTGTTCTTTCTTTTATTAGTGTATTGTATCACATTGATTGATTTGAGGATGTTGAACCAAACTTGCAGCTCAGGAATAAATTCCACTTGGTCATGGTGAAAAATCATTTAATGTGCTATTGGACCCTACTGGCTAGTATTTTGCTGAGAATTTTTACATCCGTGTTCATCAAGGATATTGGTCTGTAATTCTTTTTGATGAGGTCTTTGTCTGGTTTTGGGAGCAAGGTAATACTGGCCTCAGAAAATGAAATTGGAAGTTTTCTTCCATTTCTATTTTTTGGAGCAGTTTCAGGAGAAAGGTACTAATTCTTCATTAAATGTTTTGTAGAATTTCCCTGGGAAGCCGACTGGTCCTGGGCTCTTGTTTGTTGGGCAATTTTTGATGATAGCTTCCACCTCCTTATTGGTTATGGTTCTGTTCAGGTTTTCTATTTCTTCCTGGTTCAGTATTGGTAGTTTATATGTCTCTAGGAATGCATCCATTTCTTTCAGATTGTCAAATTTGCTGGCATATAGTTGCTCATAATGTTTTCTTGTAATTGTTTGTATTTCTTTGGTGTTGGTTGTGATTTCTCCTCTTTCATTCATGATTTTATTTATTTGGGTCCTTTGTCTTTTCCTTTTGATACATCTGGCCAGGGGTTTATCAAACTTATTAACTGTTTCAAAGAACCAGCTCCTAGTTTCATTGATTTGCTCTACTATTCTTTTGGTTTCTATTTCACTGATTTCTGCTCTGATTTTTATTATTCCTCTTCTCCTACTGAGTTTAGGCTTTCTTTGCTGTTCTTTCTCCAGCTCCTTTAGGTATAGGATTAGGTTGTATACTTGAGACCTTTTTGTTTTTTCCAAAATGCTTGTATCACTGTATACTTTCCTCTCAGGACTGCCATTGCTATGTCCCAAGGCTTTTGAACAGTTATGTTTTTATTTCCATTTGTTTCCACGAATTTTTTCAATTCTTTAATTTCCTGGTTGACCCATTCATTCTTTAGTAGGATGCTCTTAACCTCCATGTATTTGAGTTCATTCCAACTTTCCCCTTGTGATTGAGTTCTAGCTTCAGAGCATTGTGGTCTGAAAATATGCAAGGAATGATCCCAATCTTTTGGACCAGTTGAGACCTGATTTCTGACCCAGGATCTGATCAATTCTAGAGAATGTTCCGTGTGCACTTGAGAAAAATATGTATTCTTTTGCTTTGGGATGGAATGTTCTGAATATATCTGTGATATCCATCTGGTCCAGTGTGTCATTTAAGGCCTTTATTTCCTTGTTGATCTTTTGCTTAGATGATCTGTGCATTCTAGTGAGGGGGATGTTAAAGTCCCCTACTATTATTGTATTATTGTCGATGTGTTTCTTTGACTTTATTATTAATTGGTTTATGTAATTGGCTATTCCCATGTTAGGGGCATAGATATTTATAATTGTTAGAACTTCTGTTGGACAGACCATTTAAGTATGATATAGTGTCCTTCCTCATCTATTATTAGAGTTTTTGGCTTAAAATCTAATTTATCTGTTATAAGGATTGCCACCCCAACTTTCTTTTCATGTCCACTGGCATGGTAAATTGTTTTCCACCCCCCCACTTTAAATCTGGATGTGTCTTTGGGTCAAAAATGAGTTTCTCTCAGACAGCATATCGATGGGTCTTATCCATTCTGATACCCTGTGTTTTTTGATTGGGTTATTTAGCCCACTTACATTTAGGGTAACTACTGAAAGATAAGAATTTAATGCCATTTTATTGCCTGTAAGGTGACTATTACTGTATATTTTCTCTGATCCTTTCTGGTCTATTACTTTTAGACTCTCTCTTCGCTTAGAGGACCCCCTTTCAGTATTTCCTGTAGGGCTGGTTTGGTGTTTGCAAATTCTTTTAATGTTTGTGTGTCTTTGAAGCTTTTTATCTCTCCTTCTATTTTCAGTGATAGCCTAGCTGGATATAGTATTCTTGGCTGCATATTTTTTCTCTTCTAGTCCTCTGAATATATCATGCCAGTCCTTTCTGGCCTGCCAGGTCTCTGTGGATAAGTCTGCTGTCAATCTAATATTTCTACCATTGTATGTTACCTCTTGTCCTGAGCTGCTTTCAGGATTTTTCTCTTTGTCACTGAGACTTGGAAGTTTTACTATTAGATGATGGGATGTTGACCTATTTTTATTGATTTTGAGGGGAATTCTCTGTGCCTCCTGGATTTTGATGCTTGTTCCCTTTGCCATATTAGGGAAATTCTCTACTATAATTTGCTCCAATATACCTTCTGCCACCCTCTCTCTCTTCCTTCTTCTTCTGGGATCCCAATTATTCTAATATTGTTTTGTCTTATGGTATCACTTATCTTTCGAATCATCCCCTCATGGTCCAGTAGTGTTTGTCTCTTTTTCTCAGCTTATTTATTCTCCATCATGTGGTCTTCTATATCACTAATTGTCTCTTCTGCCTCATTTATCCTAGCAGTAAGAGCTTCCATTTTTTATTGCACCTCATTAATAGCTTTTTTATTTCAACTTGGTTAGATTTTAGTTCTTTTATTTCTCCAGAAAGGGACTTTATTTCTCCAGAAAGGGATTCTCTAATATCTTCCATGCCTTTTTCGAGCCCAGCTAGCTCCTTGATGATCGTCATTCTGAACTCTAGTTCTGACATATTACTAGTGTCAGTATTGATTAGGTCCCTAGGCATTGATACTGCCTCTTATTTTTGTTTTTGTTTGTTTGTTTGTTTGTTTTGGGGGGGGGGTTGTGGTGAGTTTTTCCACCTTGTCATTTTATCCAGATAAGAATATATGAATGAGAGAATAAAATACTAAAAGGGTGGTAATGACCCCAGAAAAATATATTTACCCAAATCAGAAGAAACCTGAAATGCGGGGGGGGGGGGGGGGGTGAGAAGAAAGGAGGGAGAATTTAAGAAATTAAAATATATATATATATATATATATATATATATATAACAAAGTCACCCACTTGATTTTCAGTGTATTCTGATCTGTTAGAAGAAACTTCCCCCCAAAATTTAAAAGAAAGGAAAACATATGTGTGTGTGTGTGTGTGTGTGTGTGTGTGTGTATATATATATATATATATATATATATGAATGAAAGGGTAAACACAATGAAGGGATGGAATAGGACTATAAAGATGGAAATAAAAAAGATTCTAAAAAAGGAATTATGTGGTTAGAAAAAGAAAAAACAGGAGAGAATGTGATCAGGCTGGTGACTAAAACAAAGCCATGTGCTATATTTAGGGTATATTTTGATCTATTTAGAAGAAATTGTATCCCAAAATTTTAAAGAAGAAAACCTATATGTATACAAAAAATAAGGTTAGATACAATAAAGGGATAAAACATGACCATAACAATGAAAATTTTTAAAGATTTTTTTAAAAAGGTATTGTTAAGATAAATTAGTTATAAATGTGAAAAGATTTATGTAAGTCCTGCATTTTAGAGTTTGCCTTTTAAAAATACAGTATATTCTTTTTACAGCTGGCTAGTCTTGGGCTCTCTTTATGCATCCGCTACAGAAAGAATAATGAAATAAGACCTTTTATTTTGAAGGTACTGTGTACTTTTTTAGTTGACTCTGAGCTCTTATGGGAAGCCTTTTGTTTTTCCTAGCTCTACAGATGTGGACTTTCAGAAAGTTTTTAGTATTGTATAAAGTATATATGCTTTACATTCTGCTTTTTTAGTTTCAGCCTTCTCACACTTCAGACTGATTGATTTGAAAGACCCTGCTTTATTTAACGTGGTTACAGGCATTAGAATATTTCTCTGCAGAATAGGTCTGTTTTGACACTTCCAGCATTTAAAATGTAATATTGATTTAGTCACTTTAAAAAGAAAGATGTGAAATGCAGACTTTGTGTATGTGTTTTAATAAATATTTGTATGTACTTATATGTAGATTAGATACATAAAAGTATGCAGGTAGAGATGCACATTGTGATGAAAATATAATCAGCTGATATTGAGATCAGCTGGCATAACCTAATTCTCCATAAACAGCCCAGGTTTTCTGGCTGATATTATTTTTCCCACCTTCTTACTAGCCTTAAAATTCTTTGAATGGTTTCCAGTATACTCAGTAATTAAATGTGAATGCTTTTACCTTGCATTTAGTCGATAAAGTATTCAAGTCAGAGTCTTGTTGAAAAATCAGTATAGCATGTCCCTGCTCTGGGGCTCACTGTGGAAGGAAGCAAAGCCCTCTTGCTCTCATGCAAGCATCTTTATGTGGGGGAAGGTCACTTCCCCATGTTCTAGAAGTCCCCTTTTCTCACAGATCTATCTGCAGATGAGTTTATTGGAACTCATAGTCACTCACCTTTCAGTTTCTCGAAGAAGATAAGGTCAACTCCTGAAAATTTGCTTAAAAAAAAAAAGGAGGCAACCCTAATCTTTCCTACTGGAATACTGTTACAGTCTGCAGTAAGGTTTAAGACCACAGATGAGAATGGCGGCCAGACGATCACTAAGCCCGTGCCCCCAGAAGGTCAGTGGCTGGCAACCCTCGGGTTCATCCGCGATACCTCTCTCAGCCTCGTTGGTGGCCCAGCCTCCCCTTTGGGTGCTTGAAAGACCTAAGCATTCACCAGTTCTCACTTTCATTATATCACGTAGAAGTGCTCGTTTTTAAATAAAGACAAATGGTTTTAACTCATGGATGAAAAAAAAATCTTTTCCAAATTTAGTATTTTTAATAACAGATCTTGAGTATGTAAGAGACATGCATTTAGAGCTTCCCTCAGGGATGATGGAAACACTTGCCTGGGTGTACATTCTCATCGTGATCAGATACTAAGTTCCCACAGCAGTGATGCATCTTGGAGAACTGATCTCTGCTCGGCTCTTCCTTTGCCTTCTTGGCCTCTCCCTCCAGACTTCTTCGCACTGCTCCTCTTCGAGCCCATGCATACCAGGGTTCTGTTCCTGGAGCGTCCACGCAGCAGACTCCAGGTGTTTCCTTTTGGGTGGTGCCTCGGTGGTGTGGACCGTGTGCGGGGCTGACCTGACCCTCTCTCTCTGCAAGTGCCGTGTTTACTACCTTGATGCGCGTTAACACATCCTTCCGGCTCCTTTGCCCTAAACCATGATGGCATCCCGGACTTCCTCTCCCTTCACTAGATACTTTCATTTGGTCACGTTATTCCAAATCTGTGCTATGATTCATCTAGATAAGGCCTTGTTCTCTTTGCTGTTGTCTCTGGGCAGGCCTGCGGCAGTCCACTGCTGGATTTCTTCATCTGTCTCAGACCGACTTCCCCATTTCCACCCTCGCTGTTCTCCCAAACCCTAGTCCATTCTCTCACTGCTCTCCTGGGAGTGTTTATAAAATGCTGAGCACGTTGTGTTAAACCCGTGTGTAAAATACTTTCCCAGCAGTTGGTTCCTCACAGGAGAAAAGCCCCAGCATGATGCCTAAGGCCCTTGACGGCCAGTAGCTCCTTCTCTTGTACCTCGTACTCCAGCCCTACCAAATGGTAGGCCGCCCCACATACTCCACACTCAGAGCCTCTGTTTTCCGTGTCTATTTACGGGCTGCTTTCTCTCTCTTGAACCTACTGTTGCTTCCTTCCCCAATTTCATCTCTCCCCTTCAGAAGGCAAAGCCAGCCATGTCCTCTAGGAAGCCTCCCTGGTGTCGTCTCCTCTCCATCTGCCCTGGGCGAGGCATCCCTTCACTGTGCTCCCCAGCCTCCTTGTCTGTCTTTCTCCCCGGGTTGACTGTGGACTTCCGGAGGACGGGCATCATGTCAGGAGGGTCTGAGGCCCTGAAGGACCGCAGTGTGGTGGGTGACACAGATGCTCAGTGATGTAGATGCTCAGTAGATGGTCAGTAAAGGGCAACTTAAAGAATGAAGGTGATATTTTTCCAGGGTCTGATTGTCCCTCACACAGGTCCTCTGGCAAATGCATTTCTGAGGCATCCTCAATACTCCATGCACACATGGTAAATTAGGAAGCTTGTGTGAAGAAGCAGTGGTGCCCCTGGATTTCCATGGTCCATATTTGAAAGACATCTTTTCTATTCCCAGGGATGTTCCATTTACAGAAAGTGAAGGAGAAGGTTCTGAAAGCAGGACGTGCTTCCTGTCGCAGCCATAGGAGGAACGTGTTCAAGCTCCTCATAGTGGAGCGATGCGCCTTCCATATTGCAGGTTCACAAACTCAGTGGCACGTTGGGATCACGTGGGCTGCCGTAAAATATACAGCGCTTGGGTCCCATGTGTCTGCACAACTTGCGTGTGTGTGTGTTCGTGCATGTGCTGTCACTTCCAAATGCTCTAAATGAGCTTATGATAATTGGTGTCATTATCAAGTCACGCATTGCCATCTTAGCCGAGCCCTTGGTCATCATCCTTTTTTGCATCTACTCTTAGGTCCTTTCCCCGTGTCTTCTGGCACTTGCCCTAAACATTTATCACTCTGCTACCATACACCCATCTGTACTGAGTGGGCGTGCATACCCCCTGTGAATTGGTCTTCTGTTTCAGTAGTCCAAACTGCAGACCTGAGTCTACCATTTTGAATTTCTAGTTTTACCCATATTGTTCTTAATCTCATAATGTGATATCGCACTAAGGATCCTAATTAATTGGCTTCTTGGCTATTTTATTTAGGGCTGTGTTGTGAATAACCCAACTCATGCTGGCATCAACAAAGAGATCATTTGTATTTATAACATATTGGCTTTCTTAATTAAAATACCAGGATAGATTTTGCATTAAGCAAGGCTTGATTCAGAACTCAGAGGGAGTTATCTCCAGCAACCTTGGCTATATCGCTTGGCAATCTGCTCTATCAGCTATTCTCAGGTTCACCTCCTTAGAGTTAGCAAAGTGGCTGCCGCAGCCTCACTCATCACACGTCATGCTACCAAATATAGAGGAGAGAGCAGGCCACTGTCCTGGGAGCTTCAACCCAACTTCCATCAAACCTGACTGATGTGGGTTGTATGCACGTCCCTGAATTTGGAGTTAATGTGTTGCTCGACTTCAGCCAGCCAGATTCTCACCCCAGCAGCCGGGGGTACAGTTAACCCACTTAAGCCACATTGGCCACATGGCGAGGGAGGAAGGGGGCACAAACCAATTCCCCAAGGAGTGAAGAAAGAACACAGAAAAGGCAGCGTGAATCTTCACGATAATATAAATGACTGTAATATTTAGCCGTAAGGCTTTCCTCAACGTGTGAACATATACTTTTAATATGAAACTTCATACATCCATGTATAGTGATAAATACAGATAATGAAATTGCTAGGTCATATCGGACCATCTTGGATTTCTAGTGAAGTGAATGCTAGAAAAAATAGTTATGTTTTTAAGCAACATATTTTTATAACCAATGTAAGAAATCGCTCTTTGTCATTGAATTTGTGAATTTATTGATTTTTTTGCTCATAATGAAACTTACTCCACTAAGCATTAGAAGTATGGCAAATAGAGTCTGAAGAACTAACTTCAAATTCACATTTTGTCACTTGACTTTGGAGAAGTTATTTTCTCTAATCACTAGTTTTGTTGTCTGCTAGATGCAAATATAATACCTGTCTTTTCTGACACTGGTTGTATCAAATGCGATAATACTCCTTAAAGCATGTAATAAAAAGGCACAGGTAATTGTGATCTATTATTTCACTACCTCACCAGGTTGACTTTGCCTGGCCACAGAAAATATCATTATAATTAAAATGTAATTCTGTTTTACTAACACATTGCCTTTATTACTTGAAACCTGTTTTGTTTTTATTTTTGTTTTTGTCTGAAGCCTCAAAGTATAGAATACTATATCTTAGGGCAAAGTACAAAGAACCATGTTGTTCACCCACAAAATCGGAGTCATGTCTGCAGTTGACAATAACAGCCAGGGCTTCTGGGAGCAAAAGCAAATAGATAAACAGCCAAGTGCTTTCGTTTTCTAATAATGGAAAGTATATCATTCAAGAGGAGTGAAAACCTTTTCTTAAGGCAAATTTCTAAATAGAATGTGTCCCATCCATCTTGCTGGTAAGGGGCATTGAACAGCATAATGGACCATCGTACCATAAAATTTACAAAACCCAGTAAGCTTTGAAACTATTTTGGACAGTTTTCAACAGAGAAGCGCTCCAGCCTGGGTTTCAATCTGCCATTTACTCGCCGTGCGTAACGTAGGCAATTGACTTCACTTCTCTGAGCTGATGTCTAAAATGGAGATTTTGAAAAGCAGTCCCTACCCTGTGGGGTTATTAGGAGGAAGGAAAAAAGAAGATGTATGTGGGAGAGATGGGAACAGTGCTCTGAAGGTAGTAAGTGCTCAGTGAATGTTAGCTGCTCTAGTTACCTTTACAAAGTCCATCAGTAAACGTTTATTGTTATAACTAGCTATAAAAGACTCCTAGCAGTGAAGGGACTTTATTATGATTAAAGCACGCCTGTGATCGGATACTAGAACTTATCACCAGGATCCCTCAATTGGATCTAACCTGCTCAGGTGTGTGTCGTCTCGTCAGTGTCCTATAGCCTAATTGACATAGGCCAGCATTCGCTTCCACCCACAACAGTGTCCTGCAGCGTGCTGTCTCTCAGCTGTAGGAATTGTGAGGTCAGCTTAATTCAGTGCCTTCTTTTTTTCTTTCTTTCTCATTTAGATATGGAAGCCAAGGCCCCCAGGAGTTAAGTAGCACAAGCGGCTAGCTAATAATAAAACCGTACTTTAAAATCAGATTTGTTCCCTCCTTGTCTCCTAGGCCTTTCATTTCACCACGAGGTGTTTTGGGGGATGGGGGGAGCGGTTTGATCATTGTTGTTTTGTTTCTGTTTGTGGCTATTGTTGATTTTCAGTATTTTCATTCTGCAGAATGAAAGCTCCTTTTATTTCCAATTATTCTGCAATTCAGAACTCCAGCACATTCCATCTGTTGGCAAACTGGACTTAACATCTGAAGCCCCTGAGGTTGATTTAAACTTGATTTGCTCCACAAAATGTGAATTTCTGGCTTACTTGGCTTTTATCAGAGGCCAGTCGTACAGATTGCAGACGTGAAAGTGGTTTAGGAGAAGACCACCACTCTTGGGTTATATAGACCTCTTGTGGGCTTGTATAAAAGAAAGCAACTGTAGCTTTTCCCGTTTCACTTTTCCACTGGCAGAAAGCCACAGAACAGGCCCTGCTAGTGGTAATTCCTCTACCCCCTGGCAGACCTCCCACAGCCAGCCGGCACCCAGGGAATACAGTGGCGAGGGTTGGTGTGGCAGAAATCACCAATGCCAGGATGAGAAAGACCTGCCAGTTAGAACTCTATTTAACTTTTTTGTTAAGGCTGTAAGTCTCTTGCCTGAGGTTTTCCCTTGATGCTAGCTGCCACAGTAGAACTTAAGAAAATGTGTGCCCACAGACTACGTAACAGTACAGGGCAGTGCTTGTGAGACGCCGAAGTTCAATGAGCAGCTGCTCAACGGTGTATTCAGTCTGATGCCAACATTAGGCACCTGTGTTTCTGAATCGTCAGTGTTTTATATTAGGATTTACTGTGACGAAGAATAAAAGGAGTAAATATTCCTTTCTTTTAACAAGGCTATGACTGGGCTGAAGGAAATTTGGATGACTCTGGATTTTTTTTTTTTTTTTTCAAAATCTGGTTGGCTGAATTCTCTGTTTTAAATATAACTGTCTCTGGGGCGCCCGACTGGCTTGGTCAGTAGCGCGCAGGACTCTGGATCTCAGGGTGGTGAGTTCAAGCTCTACTTCGGGTATGGAGATGCGTTAAAAATAGAATCTTAAAAAAATCCGTCAGTCAGTCACGGAAGCTTGGAACTACCAGTTCTTCATGACAGGTAAAGCCTTTAAGGTGTTTACATTCAGTTCTAGAAAGAAACGCGGTTTCCGTATGTTTAATTTTGACTCTCTCCTTGAGCCATTTAATGGTATGTTCTTCTTTGTTCTGGGCACAAATACTTTTTTTTCATACCATGCATCTTCATGACTCTTCAGATAGGTCTGTATTAGCACATGTATTTCAGAAAGTACAACTCAAAAAGAACTTGATGCGGGCTGCCCGAAGTGCAGGTTTTAGAAGTAAACCGGACACGGGTTCCATGGGAGGGGGTCATTGCAAAAGACAGCTGTCATTTTAGCATTCCCAACACTGGAAACAAGAAAACAAAAACAAAAAAAAAACATAAAAACCCGGTGGTTACTCTAAAACGCTAAGAGCTCCAGAGCACTTAGTTACTTATGCTAAATCTTCACTGATTTGAACTAGTGTTAAAGGAGACCCGGAACTCCATTAATCACTTCCTGAACTAAGAAGGCCAGACCTGTCTACTTACTCATCAATGAGCATAAAGTTAGTTATTCATTCAGCTTGCAAATCAGAGTCCTAATGTATGCAGGGTCTGAATTAAGGAAAAATACTTCTTAATATTTTAAAGGAGTTCAGTTTGTTTTCAAGTAATTAAACAAATTCAGTATTTCAAGAAGTACATTGTGATTATTTTTATGAGTAGATAAAAAAGATACATTTTCTAAGACATCAATAAAACTTCAAAAAGGAAAATAGTTGTTAACCACAGAAAAATTCTTAACCTAGCTGGTAATTAAAATAATGTAGATTTAATTCACAACAAAGTATTATTTTCACCTATAAAATTACTAAGGATTTTTAAATTTAGACTACTAAATACTGGATGAGAATATAAGTATAAGAAAGAGCCTTAAAGTTCGTATCACTTAGCTCAGCAAGTCAGCTTCTGAACATTGGTTCTAAGGAAATAATCTTGAAGACCAAAATGCCGCCTCTCACAGTATGTCCACTGTATTATTGAATAGGAGGGAGAGAACAAAAAGTTAAACCTCCACCACAGAGGAGACTAACTATAAGGATGGCTGTGGGGTAGTACCCAACCAATAAGTGGTACTTACACAGACTTTATGGCAGTGTGGAAAATGCTCAGATATTTAGGGAGAGGATGGTAACAAAATTTCACTTAAATTGGGAGGTCAGTCCTATTTTTAAACATAATGAAAATAGAAAAAAATACCCAGATTTTTAAAAATCTCAAGCTTCACGATTCCACTTAAGGTGTTACGTATATCAATAGACGTAGTCACTGCTGTTTTCATCATTGCTACAAAGGTAAAAGCGGGCTGTTCTCTTTCCAGACTATCTTACATGTCAAGTTACACAGGCCATTATATAATTTTTTTGGTAAAGCAGAAATATCTTTAGATTTTCCAAATATTTCTGTTCCTATTAGCCTTTTATATTTGGATGTTAATGTATTATTTATCTCATTTTGCTACATAACTCTTCTGGAAGAAGTTTGTGTTCCTTGGCATTTTGTCCTTGCCTGCATATCTGTCTCCCTCCCAAAACTCCACAAAAATCAGAATTCCAAACGGTATTTCAATGTCTAGTAGGAGTTGGAACCCATATATTTGTTTTATTTTTTTTTTCTTTTCAGGTCCCACAGCGCCTGGGGATTATTTAACATTTTCTAAGCACACAGGATCCACTTACAAAGACAAAGCACTTTGTGTTCCTATAGTTATTTTTATGTAAAGCTGTTAAAGGAACAGGAAACGTCTTTCCACCACCTTTCTCCCTACAACTTCCCCCCTAAACAGTCATTAGTATTAACCGTAACAGAGATGAAACTTGTTTCCCACAGATTCCAGGGAGAAAGGCTGGAAAGTAACACTAACGCATTTGGGGTTATTCGTAATAAAGCGTGCGCAGGGGAGACGAGATGCCAACTCACGTGTCAGGCAGACAGTGGCAGCTGCTTTGTTACCCTGTGGCACTGTCCCATCCTAAGTCATATGGGAAATGGGTCCTGTTTGACAGATACTGTCATCAGTTCAAACATTATTAAAATACTTTAAAAGCTTCTAATTTTTTTTTTTTTTTTTTTTTTTTTTTTAAGTTTTGAGGACAGGCTGTTGGGTGAGCTCGGGCTCCTCAGCCCTGCCTCTCAGGGCTCCAGCAGTGAGCGCTCCTGTGCCAGGTTTTTTATCCAGCCAACCCTGAGCTGCGACTTTTTTATCCCAGTGGGACAGTGCAGCTATGTTCTTGGCGTTTTCTGCCTATTACCAGTTAGGGTCTGTGAACAGAATCTCCATTTGTGGATAGCACGCAGTGGTCTTTTCATTTTGATTGATGGTTCTGGTTCTGCACCATCTGGCTTCTGATAGGCTGCATTAATCATATCCTGAACTAAGAAAGTGTAGACATGTCTGTTTAATATGTACCCATACATAATGTAACATTAGTTATTCATTCAGCTTGCAAAACAGAGTCATAATGTATGCAAGGTCTTTATATAGTAAAACATAAATATTAATATGCGACCCATTAATGCTGTTTTTACTTGTACTAACCTCCCACTAGTACATTTGTTGATGAAGATTGAGGAATTAAGAGAAAGAAGACCATGTGCATATCTACGTGAACATATATAATTTTGCTGTTGTCTTAAATGAATTTAGAGTGATGTATGCCTGTAATACTTCTCCTGCCCGTATTTACTTTATATTTCTGACTGCCTCTTAAAATACAGGTTAAATGCAAGCTGCGACACAGATTCCCTTTTTCTCATGTGAACTGCCTGCCTCCAGTGTAGGTCATCTGTTTGCTGAGGTCACTGGGGGTGTGTGTGGCCCTGCCCTCTGGAGCCGTCCCCAGCTGGGCCCACTTTTGACACATTCTGTCCCCTGCTGTGTAATAACATCCAGAAGCGAATGAGAGAGAGAGACAGACCAGGAGAGGCAGGAGAAGAATTCACAAGTCAAAGTTTGCTCCAGATTTTAGGACCGTCATACTTCTCAGTAGCTTAAATTTGGTTTCAGAAATTTGGTAGGACCTTCCCCAGTTACGAGAGATTTCGTGTGCATTAATCATAATCCTTTCAGTACCTAGTGGGGGGAGGGTAAGGGGATTTCAGTTCTCATGGGAGGTTACCTTCTGCAGAATTGCTAGAGCAGATTTCTTGAGGTAGCAAATTAAAACCATACCCTCATAAAACACAGTCTATGTTTTATTAATTACGTTTTGTCGTAACAGCACTATATCCCTCTGTGGTTCCATCTTCTTGTATGTGTCCCAGATTCAAAGTATGTATTTTAATGAATTATACTATTGAAGACCGAATGCAGATTATGCTCGCGTGTTGCAGAATGCAAACTGCAGCCCACGCCGGAACAGTAATCAATCACGGGATGATGCACGGGAAACAAGGCAGATGATCCTAGTTTTGGCTGAGAAATAAGTAAACCGCAGCTTCTGTTTAACACATAATTTCAGGGAGGCTTAATTAGTCACGTGTGCGGGATGAGCGCCCCCCCCCCCCCCAGACACTCCGTGAGATGTAACGCACGGGTACAAACCGACATCTTATCAGTCGAAGACATTAAGGCAGCCTGTATAACGCTGGGGAACAAGGATCACTTTAGGAGGAAAATCAGTAAAATTAAATATTCGGTTCATCCATTTCTTTTTTTGGAGGTATTTTTAGCTGTTTCATCCAGTACTTTCCATTCCATCATTGCTTAATTCATCCTATGAGTTTTTTGTTTGTTTGTTTGTAAATACATTCACACCGAGAACGCTGCATGGACAAGCTGGAGAGCAGGAAATCCGTAAAATGAGCAGGCAGGCCGGTGACCACGAGAAGGGGTAGTTCTAGGACTTTGTAAAAAGCCCCGAGTTTGCCATGAGAAGCCAGGTTTCGAGCCTTAGCTCTGGCACTCGACTAGGTGGGTGACATTGGAAATGGGTTCAGGCTGGCTGGCCTGACTCCAGAAGAGCCCTCTGTCTGCGATGTAATAGACCTAGTGAGCTTTTCATCTAAAAAAAAGGAAGATCTTGAAGAACCTCAGACCAGATTTCTTACGGAAAAGACAGACGTCATCCCTGTGCTGTCCACCTTCAGTGCCCAGAGGCTCAAATGAGTTTGCTGCCTGCATTGTAAACTGAGAAATGCTCTGAAAATGTAGGTGCTGTCCTGTTCGCTGAACTTCCCTGAACCTCATCTGTTCTGTTCATGAATGTTTGCGCTGGGATCCAGCCTCCTCCCGTCACAGTAAATTCGAGAAGCGGCGGGATGGTGAATACGCGTGTTTCCTGGGGCTGCGTAAGGTCCTTTTCTTGTATGAGGTCCCTCTAGAGTTTACAGCAGAAGCTGAACACTCTTTTTTCCCCCATAAAAGGACCATATGCTAGAGAAATACAGCGTAATTTAATTTCCTTCTTTGGGCAACATAGAAGCTATTGGACTGTGCTTCCTTAAAATTAAGGACATTCATTTCTAAGGCTTGGACAGGATAGGACTGAAGTGGGGGGGGGGGTGGACTTTTAAACCAAAACATTTTATTAGTTCAGGGATGCAGCACCAAAACGACAGCTTTCAAAGTCCGGTGCCTCACTTCCTTGTCGGAGAGCAGGAGAACGGGGGCCACGCAGGGGGCGGCGGGGGGCAGGAACAGATGGACAAGTCAGCAAACTAGACAGCTCCCGCCATCTTCCACACGTTGTTGTCATTAGACTTCCGTACAAAACGCAGCGAACCCCCAGAAGGACAAATACGCCTCGTTCAAATACAGAGATAGCAAAACACAAGTCATTTTAAAATGTGTAACGTTTTCATGAGTGTACGCTATTGTGTTTTTGTATTAGCATCAATAGATGGACATTCCCATTATGATTGAATCTGAAACATTTGTTAATGTTTCCGGCCTGCGGGAAGGACACCCGGGCAGATGTATGGTTCTTCAGATCTGGGGAAAATTACTTCCATTTCTAGGCTCTGTTTTGTGCTCCCTTTGACTTTAGGTGAAGTCAGGTATCCTGTATACGCTGTTCCTAGTATCCCAGGGCAGATTTTTATGTCTGGAGACAGTGTTAGTCGTGCCTGAAGTCAGCATTGTCAGGGGGCTAGTCATTATATGAAATTTGACAAAATGCGCGTTCATTGGTTTTTTCAGCCACAGAGGATAAGGTCTCCTGCGGTCCCAGCATCAACACACAGCATGTTGGGGAGAACAGAGGTGAACAGCTATTTTTACTTCTACCAGTCCTGTCCCATGCCGTGAACACCAGTTATTAATTACTGTAGCATCACTAATAGCGTTAAGACCAGTGCGTGAGTATCTTCTAAAGGAACCCCATTATAAAGTTTAACTGAAGGTCATTTGAAACTTGGAGAGCACAAGGAACGTGATACTATCCTCACACCTGAAAACAGTCATGGGGAATGAGGACTAATTAATTATTTGAGTCAGATACACTTACTCCTCATTCCCCTAAGACCTGAACATGCCCGTTCTTTCCCCCTCGACCCATCACAGGTGTCTGCCAATTCGCCAATGACGTAATGATCCCAACTAACCTTTCTAATTAAATCAGAGCCCAAACACTGAGCACGTACCTGTCTAAGTAACTGTCCTGGGCCTTTTTCTTAATAACACCACATGCTCCTATATTATTTCTTTTGACTCAATTTCCGATCATAAAGATAATTCTGAGGAGCTACTTCCTAGCTATCTTTCCTATACCGTAATAAATTATTTGCCCTCTGCTTTTTCCAGAGGCCTCCAAGGTTACTGACAGTCCATGGTGTCAGATGGCTACCATTGCCATCTCGTCACCACTCCGGCCCTCATACCCATGTGTCCTGTCCCATCTCCTCAGCCATTGAATGCACTGATTGGAATAAAAGCAGGAAGCTACTGGAAGGGGCCGGAGAGTGGGACAGCCATGCATTAGGCAGAATTCGTCAGCATTAATGTGAACCAAAGGTCACCAAGACTCATCACGTTTATAATGGGGAGGGAACATTCCCTTTTGAGAATTCCTCGTCTCATAGTTAACCAAGGACACTGCAGTGATTTTGTTTGAAGTTGAAGATAGTGTTTTTGCTATTTAAGAAAAAAAGCTATTTATTTTTAGTAGTAGTTGATCAACCTGTGCACCAGCATTTATGAGAATTTCAGTTATTTACCAGCTGCACTTGACCCTCACTGCCAAAGGCGATCTGCCCTTCTTAACTTACTTTCTTTTCCACAGTGTGTTACAGTTTTCAATGTAGTGAAACCATGAAAAGGCCTTGGCATGATACATATATGAGATATTCTTCTAAGCATATGAGATACTTATGTTTTGAAGGAGTCATTATTTTTATGATGTGGGGTTATTTTTTTAATAAAACATATAAGAATGTGAATTGGTTTTATTCTCTAAAGCAGTAATTTCATTAGTATTCTTCATTAGGAGAACCTGTTTGTGGGGTAAAATGACAGCATGATTGCTGTTTACGCGCCTTATTTTCTGACAGCAGAGACCTCATATCATGAAAGGACAGTCTCTTAAATGGCTAATGTCACTAAGTGTTGGACGACATGGGAAGATGCGTGTCGGACCCAGGGGCTTAGACACCATGGTATCCGTATTTTTCCCAAGAGCGAGAAGTCTTAATACCACAGCTCTTCGATGTCCAGTCCCTGTGTATTGTTTATAAACATCTCTAGAACCCTTCTCTAGGTGACACACACCTGTGCCTAGTACTCTGGGTTTCCACCTTCTTTCTGTCTCATTTTGGTTTTGTTCTGGGTGTTTTATTCGTGTCCCCTCCCCCCCTTGAACAATAACATAGCGGTTCACCCTCACGTGTATTACCGGAGTCCTATTTTTGTTTCATATGATGCTTACGGCCCTGAATCCCCAAAGATCCGGGTAAATAAGCTTTTAGCCATCTACATCTTGTCATGCAAAAGAGAACAGTTCCTCCAGATAAATCGAGTAGCTCAGCCATGGCCACCAATGTTATCGGGGTGTGTGTGCGTGCGCATGCGTGTCAGCTTAGGGAAACCATTGTTTTGTCATTTCAGCCACAGACAGCCACAACCCAAAGCTTTTTAAACGCCCATTCTGTCATGAACATAGTTTTCTTTCTAACATTTCTGGGGTCCACATTTGCTAAAACATCTAGGCAGCATGGCGTCGGCCAGCTCAGAGGAACCTGGCATGGAATGTTCATTCTCTCGCTTACCAGCTCTAAAACTTGGGGCACACTTCCCAATCTGTCTGAGCCTCACATTTGTCATCTGTAAAATAGGGAAAATAGTATCTACTTTTTGGGAGAAATAAACGTCTGAGAACAACTGATTCACTATAAGTAAGTACTCATAAAATCTCCTGCCCATTTCCTTTCCCTTCCTTCTAAACAATTACTATTTAATATGCTCAGTCGTCTAGACACTTGGAAATACTGAATTATTAAATATTTTCATGTTTTATTTCTCACATCATTCCACGGCAGTTGAGAAAAATACATTATAATGAAAACATGCACACATCATGGATTAGCTCAGGCTAAGCCCATTTTTACACATAAAGTCAAAGTCAGATCCAGCCCTGGAGAAAATTGTGAAATAAAGTTTGCCCCTTCCAGCAGTTGGTGTCTCCTTTACCCTTTGCGTGACCTTTTCATTGCCTGTGACCGCCACAACCTCTTGCTGTCTCCAGTCATCCACGGTCAAGACTGCTTTCAGGAAAGAATGTGATAAACACTTCCATTACGAGATATAAATTATGGAAAAGGGTCAATATGAGAATCTCCCTGGCTATTTTCATGTTAACTCAAGAGAAAAGGATTTAAGCCCAAGTCTTAACTACTAATTGTTGATCCTCACGTATTAATGAACGTTCCTGTTTTCTAACAGACTTTCTGGAACTTGTCAATTATAAGTGTCCCTGAAAATTATAACTTTGAGTTGGCTTTTTCCCCTGTAAAGAGGTTGCTTGTGATGACTTGTGACCCCAGCAAAGAGACCCACAAATCACTGGAAACTGCTCCCTTCAGGCAGAAGCCCATTATACTTTGTGACCGGTCAAATGCATAGTGTCATCAAGGAAGGGCATTGGGAACAGAGCAGCGGATGGAACCCACGGCACAGCTAAAGATGTGGGTCTTTCTGGCCGTCAGCGTCTCCTGAGAAAGACATAAAAGGGTTAGGAAAACTAGAGAAAAATAGTTTCTACCTTCAGTGCAAGCTCGGCGTTATTATTGTGCTTTTCCTTAGAATCTTCGCTTGTGGAAAATACGTGAAAGTGAATAAAATTCTCAGTTATTAGGATGTATGTTACAGGCACGAATATTTTTGTTTCTCCCAGATAAATTAGAGTAGTATTTTTCTCTAGAATCCATAATAAGGGGAACACTGGGAAGACTCACAGGTGAATTGTCAGGAATCTCAGCTGTCTGTCAGTTTTCCGTGTCTTTCTCTGTTTTACTCTTCTGATAGAGGATGTGGGTCAGAGATGAAGAATCGAGAAGCAGGAATAAAGAGGAATCCACTCAATTGCTAAATGTTCCCATGAAACCTGCGGATAATATACCAGCAAACCCTGGATTATGTACTGCCTTGTGTGTTTACTTAATTGTGTCTTAGCAACTAGACTATAAATTTCTCATGGGGAGAGACTCCATCTTATATTTTCAAACTCCCTGAAAGGAAACTCACTGGTAGTTGACATTTCATAGGTTTTAAATACATACTTGCCGAGTGGAATTGAATTCATGGTAAAGTTTCTTGCAAATTACTCGTGTAAGATGCCAGATATAAACACTAGGGGAGTCCACAGTGATTTTCTTTGGAAATCCCTGGGGCATAACTGATGTGGTTTTCCTTGGACATTTAGGGTAACCCTTAAATGCAGGCAGATTGGTACCACTGCATTTTCCTAAGAGACTTGTCTAGTTTTGTTTTGTTAAGATTTTATTTATTTATTTGACAGAGAGATCACAAGTAGGCAGAGAGGCAGGCAGAGAGAGAGGGGGAAGCAGGCTCCCCACTGAGCAGAAAGCCCAATGTGGGGCTTGATCCCAGGACCCTGAGATCATGACCTGAGCCAAAGGCAGAGGCTTAACCCACTGAGCCACCCAGGCGCCCTGAGACTTGTCTAGTTTTTAACCAAATCATCCATCCACCCAAGGTTCCCAGTAGGGCTGATGTCACCAGCACAGTATCCTGGAGATTGTGCCCAGGGACCAGGAATGCTGAATATCTTGAATGTGGCACATCACAGCCCTTCACAGCAAAAAATCGTGCTCGCAATACCACTAATACAACTCACTAGGAAACACTGGGTTCCTTACAACTTCTGCCTTTCCTGCTATTCAGATCTCCGTTCCCACTCCTTCTTGTACTCCGTGTCTAAGCATGACTGAACTACTTCTTGATCGTGGCAAACTCTAC
This sequence comes from Mustela lutreola, assembly GCF_030435805.1. Taxonomy (NCBI): domain Eukaryota; kingdom Metazoa; phylum Chordata; class Mammalia; order Carnivora; family Mustelidae; genus Mustela; species Mustela lutreola. Next base: position 151,791,179 of record NC_081295.1, read on the forward strand.
TTTATCTTTGCAGAGTTTGTTTCTTCTGCTTTTGTCCTACTTTCTCTTCTAGTGAATGTCTTCTAGTCCCTCAGGACTCAGCTCAGGCACCATCTCCTCCAGGAAGCTTTTGCTGTTTACAAACCCAGGCTGATCTAAGAGGAATTCTTAGGTTCTTTCGAAGCACACAGTGACCGTTAAACCAGTGAATTATGGTTGTCTGTTTGCTTTCTGTCTGTCCCTAGACTGAAAACTATTCAACAACCAGTTGGATGTCCTAGGAACTTACCCAGTGCCTGACACATACCGAGCACTTAATGAATAATGTTTTGAATGAACCAATTAATTGGTGACATTTTTAGACAAGGGTTAGTCCATTCAGCAAATATTAGCCATGCACTTTTCATACTAGGAAGAGTCCTGACATGGGGCATGCTAGGATATTGGCAACACTGGGATTGTGGATGGGAAAGAAGCCTTGTGCAAAGGTAGGGAGGAGGTAAGAAGAAGGGATAGAAGATTCTCCCTACTGTGGGGCTGGCTCAGACTTGACAGTAGCTCTAAGACTATGAGTGGGGCATGAAAACAGAGGGGCCCTGTCCAGGGCTGTTGGGAACATGGTCCTCAGGCCCGGCCAGTCTCAGATAAGGCAACTGCAGAAGCTGGAGTAAGATCTAGGGATTTGACAATAATTTTAGGTCTCTTGAATCTTACAATAAAAAGGCTTTTTAACTTTTCTAGTCACTAATTTTTATTCTATTTTAGAAGTAAATCAGTTCCTGGTGCATCTGAAATATTTTTCAGAAAGGAAAAGAAGAACAAAAGGAGAAAACATTCTTTTCTTTTAAGATTTTATTTATTTATTTACTTGAGAGCACGCACAAGCGGGGGGCGGGAATCTCAAGCAGGTTCCCCGCTGAGTACAGAGCCCGATGTAGGACTTGACCCTAGGTCCCTGAGATCATGACCTGAGCCCTAAACCAAGAGTCAGACGTTTGACCCACAGAGCCACCCAGGCACTCCAAACATTCTTTTCCATAGCTGGTCTTCACCACAGGCAGTTGGAGCATCCCTGGCCCAGTAGAATGATGAGTTTCTCACCAACTTCCGTACTGGGGGCCAACGAAGCAGAAACTTCTGCCAATTCTCTCCTTTCTTTCTTCGGCTCCTGGGGAGGGAGTGGCTATTTGAGAGAAGGGCAAGTGGTGAGGTTTAAGGTTCCTTCTGACTCTCGAGCTCTGGATAAGACGGTAGCACCTGACCAGAGCTGCAGGACCAAGCAGAAAACCAAAAATGAAGTCCGCTTGTGTGGATCAAGCCTGTCCGTGAGGGGTCTCATAAGAGTGCCACAGGAAATGGCGTGGCCCGTGTTCACTTGTAGCAGCAGGGGGTGTGGTGGCACAGCTGGAAGGCCGTCACAGACATGCCCAGGATGTGAGGAGCGCGGGCGGGTCCAGGTCTCACAAAGACCTCAGAGGTGACCAGTTATGTTGAGGCTTTGACTCAGAAGCTTTGACTCAGAAGCTTGTATTCTTGAAGAATACAACTAGAACACCTAAGTAGGAAAGGGAAGTATGCGTTGTAGTAAAGCCATCTTGAAGCATAAATACAAACTCATTTGTGTGCAGATTCGAGCAAGGAAACGTAATTTTTACAGAATTATTACAAGAAGTTAGACATGGTCATGGCAGCAGCGCACTTACTGACTGTTAAGTAAGAAACACAATAACCCTCATAAAGATGGTGGATATAGAAGGCCTTGAAGTGTCAAATGATCAGACTCATAAGCTTTACTGACTAGAGTCCTAACTAATGTAGCAGACATTCCTGCCAGACGCGTGTCCGCTTTGTTTGGAGTAGAAGCATCAATCTCTAATTTGCCTTGTTGCAGAGGAGAATGCATGATCTATGCTGCGTGTAGCCAAATGATCATTCCACCAGGCCTCAAATGTAAAGAAGGTAATTAATTTGCTGATTTGGCCTAATCCTCATTCTCAGCTGGTGAAACCAGTCTGTAAGTTCATATTTTATCTAGTCATATTTTATTTCTCAAAACCCAAAACACAATTTTTCAAGAAGACCAAAAACAAAAGGGAACCAATAGTTTATATAGGTCAGTATATGGAAAGTTAAAAAACACAGGCAGTGATAAATTTCTCCAAGTTTGTTTTTCCCTCAGCGTATCTCTATTTTGTAGGCTGTTTTTTTTCTTTCCACTTCAGCGTTGTGTCATCAAAGCGACTGTGTCTGTCTTGATAAATGTGTCTCATGAATGCAAGGTAGAACCATATAAACCGTTAATATTTTCCATCACAGAAGCTCTTCTGTTCATTTCTTTATTGGGGAAAAAAATGAAGATGACCGCCTCCAACAAAAGTTTTCTTGTTCGTTTTTAAGCAAAGTTGGCTTGATGTTGTGTAAATAGAAGTTGATGTTTTGTTTTGTTTTTAATTTACTGGGCTCTTTTTTAAAGCTGGTATCGTCTTGCCTGCCAGTTGCCATTCCGTGTGAGACGTTTCAGTTTCCTGATGTGTTTGTCATAAACAAAAGCAAATACAGTTTTATTAAACCATAAAAATGACCAACTGTGCCCTCTTACAGAGAAAGCTCATGGGCAGCCTAATTGTTGAGTACTGTTTTCTTTCCACATTAAGTCGACCCAAAAGACTATTGATCGTACCAAACACTGTTTCTTAATGCCATAATTCTCCAGACCTGTGTCTCCGGGGACCCCAGGCAGGAGGGTAATTGTGAAGCTCGCTGCTCTGTGTTGAACGCCCAGTGACAGCCTGTCTGGACCAGCTCAGGTCATAGAACAGCACGCGTCTCACCGTGGTTGAACCGCCTCCTATTCTGGGACAGACGGGGAGCATTTCCTTATATATAAGCTCACGGAAGAGGGAGTTTGAAGGTGAAAAAAGAAAAAAAAAAAAACACCAAAATTTTAGTAGGCATATCATATTCAGAAAGAAACTAAAATACTCTTCTATTTGAATTTCTTCTATTTGAATTCTGCCATAGCGCAGGGAGATGTTACTCACTTTCATTCGGATAGTGCTTCATGCAAAGCACTTTGTCTAAGAATCTTCTCACTACCACACCGTATTCTCTTGAGCAATTTCCATGATCCTCAGTTTTCTAATGGGTGAAAATGGGCATAAAATGGCCAGTTGTCCCGTCAGTCCCACAGTTGGGAAGGCCAGATGACACAGGGCTCCACCAAGCAAGTGTTGGGCATTTTTCCTCCACTGGAGTGAAGTCCCGTGTGTTCCATTAACAACTCTTTCTAAGACAAGTAGCATGTGGCAAGTCCTGTGCCATGAGCCGGGAGCCCTGTGTCACACAGTAGGCACGGATTCTGCAGAGGGGCAGTCCGGATGCTGCACCTGTTCTTAAAGAAGAAGGAAGAGAGACCACGCAGGCTGGGGCGATTTCCTGTTAAAGTATTCTTACTTGATTTGAACCAGAGCTTTACACAAAGTGACTGCAACTTTGTCAGGGGTCCAGAATTCGCTGTGTTGCTGTGAGCGCTAGGTGGTCACGTCCCCTTAGGTTCCCAGAGCCTTAAGGATTTCCTGTCCTCCGCTTTTTTCTCTGAGGTCTGCAAGGCCCCGAGGCGCTCAGCTCATTTGCATGCATGAGATTCACAGCCTCTGTTTCCAGGCAGGCACATTTTCCTTCCCCGAACAATGTCCTGACTGTTCAAAGTGTGCAGATTTTCATGTTTGTTCTTAATGATGAAGAGCAGAAAGTCTATAAAAATTTTAAATTAAAGTAATCATGTAAATGTCTTCATTTACTGAGCTGATCTTTTCACACTGAGAATAAATATCTCTCCTCTGTGATACCTCCTTAAAAAGAAAGGGGAAAAAAAGATCCCCAAAGCTTTGTAACATTATTATTAGAAAGGATATATATTTTTTTTCCCCTCCTGTGAAACTGTGTTAGCAACATCCCGGAAAACTGGAGTTCTCTATTAACCCGTAGGTCAAGCATACTTCTTGACACACATCCCTGTTTGCTACCTCATTTATAAAGGAGCAGTTTATTCTTAACTTAATTCCCAGGCTCTTTTTTAGGGAGCGTTCATAGTTCATCTCAACAAAGAATAGTAAATCAGACTTTGCAATCTGTGGTATTAGGGAATAGAATGAAATCAAGTCGTTTTAGTATTAGAAGGAATCACGGGAGCTCATCTCGTCTGACCTTCATTTTGCTGTGAGGCCACCATGGCTCAGAGACACTAAAAAACCTCTGAAATCATGTGGCTGGTTTGTGGCTGATCCCGTAGCTCAGTACCAGTGACACTAGGCGACACAGTGGTATTTTCTAAAAGTTATGGAGGACTGGAATGTAAAATTTCTTATTAAAATAAATGCATAAGAGACGTGGCTTGGAGATTCTGCATTTCCAAACTCTTCGAATCCACAGTTGCACCCTTCTACTTCTTGGGTCTGGACAATGTGTAATACGGTTGCCTAGTAAGAGAAAATTTATCATCAAATATCTCTTTGAGAGTCAGGGACCAGGCCTTTGCCAGAGATCCAACATGTACCTTCTGGGTCTTGGGCTTTTACCCACTTGGAAATAAGAATGATAAGGGGGCAGCCGTGACCGACTAACAGCTCCGTGGAGCGCCTCCCCCCAAATAATGCAGTGTATATCCCTTACCCCGGAGGGAAAAACATTTTTGACCTCTGACCCTAACCTTTCTAATCTATCCTACAAATTCAAAGGAGGTTCAGCTCGAAATTAATGCGGCAAGACCCTCCCGGCGCCCGGCGCCTTCACTCTTAACCTTCTGAGTTTCGGAGTAAGGAGTCTATGTGGGCTCATTTCTAGAGCCTCTACTATTATTCCTGGGAGAGACTGGTCCCTCTGATGTATTCTCGAACTTACCTTCCTGTGCAGGGTTCCTTCAAGTCTCTACTGCGGTCCGGTGATCAAAATAAACCTCCGGTCTCCTGCACTTTCCCACCTCATAGTCCTGGTCCCAATCTACAGCCAAGGGAGCCCACAGTCGCCCATGGCCCATGAGCCATAGTAGCGGTGGCTGCCATGACCCAAGGCCCCTTCAGCAGGCATGAGCAGGCAGTTGACGGGGGGAAATGTCAGTGCCTCCCAACCTGCCGTCCAACGAATGGTTTTGCTTATGAGGGCATCACGCCATCCAGGTGAGGACCACCTTGGGTTATTTTTAATGCATGAAGTCATTTTACTGAGATGCTTCTTCTCTTAGTAGTTATTCGATACTTCTTCTTATACTCTTTAATTAGCCACATGACAGTTGAATGCATATATATATATTTTTTCAAGTTCTTATTTAAATTCCAGTTAGTTGGCAAACAGTGTAGTATTAGTTTCAGGTGCATAGCCTGCTGATTCATCATTTAAATACAAAACCCAGTGCTCATCACAAGTGCCCTCCTTAATACCCATCACTCAGTTAACCCATCCCCCCCGGCCACCTCACCTCCCCTCTAATCACCCTCAGTTTGTGCTCTAGAGTTAAGAGTCTGTTTTTGTCGTCTGCCTCTCTCTTCACCCCCACCATGTTCATCTGTTTCGTTACGTAACTTGCACATAAGAGTGAAATCCCATGGTCTTTCTCTGACCAAGAAGTATTTGCTTATCATAATATCCTCTAGCTCCATCCATGTTGTTGCAGATGGTAAGATTCCGTTCTTTTTGACGGCTGAGCAATATTCCATTGCGTGTATACACCCCATCTTCTTTATCCGTTCCTCAGCCCGTGGACATCTGGGCTCTCTGCATAACTGGACATATTCTGGACATATAAGAAAACCTAACTTCATTTAATACAGAGAATGTTCAACAAGATGAAAGTCTGGAAGGCTTGGGTCCTTAACTTTATAGTGTTTTGCTTTTCATTTGTTTAAAATGTGAAAAGTAGCACCACCACACATATAACGAGCTCTCTTGCCATGTTGGCAAATAGAGTGTGCTGGGGACCTATGGAGTTTGGAGGCCATGCGGGGGTCCCTGAGAGCAGAGGCCACACAAAGACTTAGAGGTTAGAAAAATAAGAATAATGTGTCCGTTCACAGGAGCCTTGAAAGACATATAAGCCAAGCTTTTCAGTTAGCGTGACCAAAACCACCCTCTCTTCCTTTGGTCGTGTGGGATTCTGTCTCCACTTTGACTTGCAAAGAAGCTAATTATGGGTTGATTTTTGGAAAGAGCGGTTAATAATGACTTCCATTTGGTAGAGTGTAATCTGTGGAGGCATCAGTAATGTTTTTATGACTGTATGAATAACATAAGGAAGAAGGAAAAAAGAAAACCCTGTATACTCTTTTGCAACAAGCTATAAAATATTATTTAATCTTGAATAATTAAACAAAAACATTTTTACTCACATCATGTTACAATCATACTGCTAATACCAGCTTAATACTTACTTTTAAACTAATTCATTTTCTCATTTGTGGCAATCGAGAAAGGTTTATTAAATCTAATGACTGTTTTAGGATTAAGTAGGGGAAAAGCATGTTCTAATTACAGGGATGGATAAAAGCAAATTAATTAACCAAAAACGTGTATTTCCTTCCTCATAGATGTCTGGTCAGCCATATCCAAGATGAACTTGGGTTACCTAGCTCCTGAGTTTTTTAATCATGTTTTTAGATTGCATTTTTTACACCATCTGTACCATTAACATGACTGTAATTTCTGTCACAGTTGGGAGCTTCGGTTAATAAATGTTTTGTTTTGGAGGGGGATGGGAAGGCAGACAAGAAAGTGGGAGTGTTAGTCAGTGAACCAAAGGAGGAGACTGTGCCTTCACCGAGGGGCCATGGAGGGAAATGCCAGACTTCCACAGCTGGGAACTTCCCTGCCCTGTCGTATAGCTACAATTACTTGGAAAAAAGTAGTCTTAATTCATATTAAAAAAAAAAAATCTGATCTAATAGAAAGCATAGCCATGAGCTAGTCAAAAATCTAAGTGGCCTCCTTCCTATACAATAGAATATATACAGAAGAATATGTAATTATTTTATAAAACTTGGACACTTATTTTTCAGTGTTTTATAGATCTTCAACAGAACACAGATCATAGAAATAGCTTTTAGTTCCAAATAAGTTATTTTTATCTTTTTTTTTTTTAATATAGATTTTCGGGGTATGGTTTCCCTTTTTTGCTAGTAACCTCTGCTGTAGGCTTTTCAAGAGCACACTGATTGTGTTTTCAGAATTGGAGAGGATGATCAGAAATTTTAAAGCATCTGATTGTAATTTCAAAAGAGTTGTGCTATCCTGATGAAAAGTCCACAGAAGTTGATCATAAATGGGGAGGGGGAGCGGAGGGAGGTGCAGGCACGTAAGACGCAATGCGAGCTCCGGACTATTAGCCAAAACAGCATGCACGCACTTTCAGATAGAAAAAAAATTATTCCTAAGAAAATTAAAAACTAGGTAAGGTGAAGACGAATTTCTAGTCAAGTCCTAGAATCCTAGGATGACTTCTGCATCTGGAATCACGAAAGACATTGGCTTTCGTATCTTGAAGGGAGTATCAGTATATATGGTTTCCCTGCTGTGCTCCGGGTGCTTGGGGTACAAATGATTAAGACAGACTAATCTTGGGATCAAAGATAAGCCTCCCTTAAAGAATTGGGGCATAAGTAAGCATGTGGGGAACAAGGAGTTGTAGCAAAATAGAAAATGTAGAACTGTAAGATATTTTTTTAAAAGGGGAACTTCTAAAATAAAATCAGTTTAGTAGACAATGGAAATAGGGTTCCAGTTGTCTGCTTGCAATAATTTGTATCTAGTGGTCTTCACGTTTGCTGGCTGTGCACCCTAAGGCCTTTGTAAATCCTCAAATTCCCATACAACCTTATGGTTTATAGTCATAGCCCTAGATTATGCTAATCAAAGGAATTGAACATGTCGAGGGACGTCTTCTGGCCTTTCTGAAGGTGACCTTGAGCAGGACAATAGAGAAGCCATGCGAAGATGTAAACACTGGAAAGTTGGCTAAATTCATTCTTTAAATGGGTCCAACCCAGGGCGCGTGGGTGGTTCAGTCAGTTCAGCCTTTGCCTTCAGCTCACGTCGTGTCTCAGGATCCTGGGATCCAGCCCCGCATCGGGTTCCCTGCTCAGTGGGGAGCCTGTTTCTCCCTCTCCCTCTATCCCTCAACCCCGCTTGTGTGCTCTCTTGCCCCTCTCTCTGTCAAATAAATAAAATCTTTAAAAATCAATAAATAAATGCATCCATCCCATCTACCAATCCTGAAGTGCTTTGGGAGTTCCAGGTTTTGCGTCACTAACATAACCAGCAGGTCCAGGCCCTGAACACCGCAGTTCAGATGAGTAGCGAGGACGTAAAGGATTTCTGCATTCACCACCCATTTACCAAACTGCACACGCTTCCAGGAGCAAGAAAAAACATGGGTGTGTGTTATGTATAAGCCGGTGTTCCCTACTTGTCATGCTGTAAGTGCTGATGATTCCTGGGCAAACACTGTGGGACAAGCTTGCTCCCCCTGCCTGGGGTTTAGGACTGTGCTTTCTGGAAGTACGTTCTTTTTTTTTTTTTTTTTGTTTTTGTTTTGTTTTTAAGATTTTATTTATTTATTTGACACAGAGAGAGATCACAAGTAGGCAGAGAGAGAGGGGAGGAAGCAGGCTCCCTGCTGAGGAAAGAGCCCGATGTGGGGCTCGATCCCAGGACCCTGCAACCATGACCTGAGCCAAAAGCAGAAGCTTAACCCACTAAGCCACCCAGGTGCCCCTGGAACTACACTCTTTTTACACAATCCCACCACCAAAGAGAAGACTGCAGATACGAAGTTCGCTGTACTGAACACTGTGCTCTATGAAGTAAGTCTCCGCCTTGGGAACAGTACCTGGTAAGGGTCGTGGAAGGCAAGTGTGGCCTCCGCCAAGTTTGCTCAAAACTTCGGCTCCTTGGCCGGGTCACCGGGAACTCTTATCCATAAAACCAGTGACCTTGGAATTGACCACATTAAGCATTCAAGTCCACTTAATATTTAAAACGCCTTCCGATAATTTGCCACAAAGGCTTATTAAATACAGCAGCCCAATTTCAAGGTTGTCCTATTGGCTCCGTTCTGACAGGCTTTCCACATTCCACCGCTGGCTTTCTCACTTACTCCTCACCAGACTGAAATCAGAGTAATGAAAACAGTCAAACTGCTCATAAAATGTCACATTACTATGAGAGCGCACATTATTTCTACAGATATTTTCTGTCAGTTACTAGATCGCTCCTCGAATGACAGCAGTGCCTGCCTAGAACACGCTTTAAAAATGACAGTCCCGCACCGTAAAGACTCCTTTAGCAGTAAAATTTACTGATCTGTCCCTTTGATCTCAGCCCACAAAAGATACCAAATGTTACTCCGGAATAAATAAAACATTTATAGAAAAGGGGAGAAAAGGTTATATGCTTCATTTTGCTTATCAATGTCATTTCCAAGCCAACAATTTTATTAGGGGTAGGGGTAGGGTGACATGCTATTTTTAGTTTGTGGGGGAGAAATGTGACATTTAGAACAAATGTCATAGCATTTCTTCAATAAAAATCCATGCTGTCAGCCGCCTAGCTCTGGAGAATTACAGAAAAGCTGTGTTGAATCACAAGAGAAGCAACAATAACTTGACTTGTAGTTTAACCCCCTCCGACCCAGCCTCGGTGGGGATGGACAGCAGGGAACTCTGGTTGTTGGTCCTGTAGCCCCGGGAAGCCGGCCTGTATTTGCACAGAGTAGTTCTTAAAATAGCCCATCCCGTGGACCCAAGCACCGACCTGGTGTTCAGCCAAAGCTCGGCGACCTGTTCTGTTCGGTGGACCTTGCTGACAAGCCGTTTCTTTGCAAACAAAAGAAGAACTCCCAGTACCTACTAAAATAACTCCTCCACTATGAAGGCCAGAAAATGACTTTATTGACTATAAGCCAGGAAATAAACACTAAAAAAACAGTAGCGGAGAGAATGAGTAGAATCCAGTGTGGGAAGGAACAACCAATATGGTTCTTGTCGTGGGATGTTTGGCCCTTCTCTGCCCCACTGGCTTTGGCCTCTGTTCACGTCCTGCCTTGAAATCTCAACATGTTGTTATTTACCTTTTCACGGACAGGGTCTGTATCTTGTTTCTCTGCATTCCCCACGGTGCCTAGCACAGTTCTTGATAACAACGACTGAACAATTAAAGCATGGGTTTGGGAAATATAGTTCATATCTTTTTTTTTTTTTTAACTTTCTTGCCCTCCCCAGCACGCCAGCCCCACCCCAGAAACACGCGATGATTATTCTCAGCCTCAGCCTTTTTCAAGGCTCCATCCCGCTCACCACAGCACCCTTGCTCCCGTGGAGGAATTCTGACAGTCCACCGGCAATGACCCGTGCCCTTTGAGATGGGGATGGTCATTTCTGTTCAGGGAGAAGATGAAGACATCTGTGACCTTTTTTTTTTTTTTTTTTTTTTTTTAATTTCTTTCCCCCTTGCATGCACGGGAAGTGCGTCACATGTGATCTTCTCTTTCCTTCCTTTCTCAGGCGAGGTTCCTGTCTGTCTTCCCCGACAAAGCCCTTTTCTCCCTTTTTTGGGACTCCTTCCTTTCGGCTTCCAAATGAGCATGGGCATAGCCTCCAGTTTAACCTGATGCCTTCTCTAATTCCCATTAAATTGCTAAATAGGAACGCAGCACCCAGTAGGTACCAGGCATTGGGCCAAGTCAGAAGGACGTACAGTTGAGTAAGACAAGAGTCCGTCCTCTTAAACAGCTCACGACCCTGTCCTCAACAAGTAACCACCTCCGGAGACCTTCATCCCGCAAACACTCCCCAAGTAAATCCAAGGGACATGGTGACTACTCAACAGGAGTCCCTGCTTTCAAGGAGAACATGGGCCGTACTGTTCCTAGAGCCCGTACCAGCCATGGCACTCCTTTAGAACTTGTTCTCATTTCCTGCTCAAAATTACGGAGTAGGTTTTATACCTCCATCTATAATGCTTAATGCAGTTTTTCCTCAGTTGCTGGGAAACCATCTTGAAGGCAAAGACTGTTTCTCAAAAGCGGAATTACTTTTTCTCTTTCGTGGTCATTGCCCAACACAGCGCCCTAAACACAGGGCTTCTCCTGCAGCCGCTCAGCTCCGGGGCCAGTGGGGGACAGGGCAGGTGAGGGGAGGGTACTGAACACGTCTCAATCTAGGAGGCCTTGCAGCCGTGCTCGAGGAATATTTTTGTTGAATCCTATGATACCAACGGTTTGTGAAACATCATTTCGTTTTCTGAAATTTATTTTTTCGCTCCGTGCCCCCATTCTTTGGAATCTGCTCCTAGTATATAAAGGCATGTGAATAATTCAGAAGTAGGCTCAGAAGTAGGAGATGTTTTGAGAATTCATTTTCATAGGAGTTAAATACATATGATTTGGTAATTTGTATGTGCCCCCAATTCTATTCCTAACCCATTTTTTCCTAATAGTGTTTTGACATGACTTTTTAATGTTTGTTCCGTACATGGACAACCTCATGGCAGGGAGGAGGTATGTGCTTGCTTTTTAGCGTCAAGCATTGTCATTTCTAACCATGGAGTCTCGAATACAAAGAAAAATAATTGCTCCCGTATGGATTTATTTAAGACTTTCATGAATTAACCTGGTTGTCATTTGAACTTGGATTGCCTCTGCGTCTCATCTGACAAGTCCGTGAACACGCGCCAGATCTGTTCCATTACGGCAGCTGCATAACCATCCGTAGCAGTGTTTTCTGCGGACTGGTCTAGAGGGTGTCTAGACCGTCTTGATAAGTAGTTGAACGGACAACGTGCGAACCTGAGGCATTGAGGTAGGAGGTTAGAACTAACTGCTCTGCAGGGGGAAAATGCAGGGACTCTTTCAGTGTAAATGAGAGAAAGTGATAAAGGAGGGACAGGTAGTGGGGAGAGGAACCAATATTCAGTTTGAGGTGGCTGGCATTTTTTTCCCCTGTGTGCACTAACCTGCAGAACTCGGTCAGAAGGCCAGAAATTGGGAGCTACCTATGACCTTGGGAATGCAAGTCCCTTTCCCCTTGATGTTTGAAGTCCTTTGGGGAAGGGCACTGTGCTTTTTTGCAGAAGACCAAGGACGGGAGGTTAGAACCTAGATCTAAAGGGACATTGGGACCCCAGCTGCAATCTGAGCTTTGTGCATATTCATGTCTGGCCTTAATGCCCAGTCCCACCTTTTACTAGCTAAATACTCTTGGAAAAGATACTTAATTTTTCTATGTCTCAGTTTTCTCATCCGTAAAAGAGAAGTCATAAAAATACATTTTTCCACTAGGTTTTCTTAATGATGAAACTAATACATGTGACGAAATAAGAGAAATGCTTTCCATGGTAAACACCAGATCAGTATTTTGTGTTCTCAGCCACACTCGTGCAGACGTATGTGTGATGGAAGGCTTGGCTTTGCTTTTTGGTGTGTGCCTCAAGTTAATTACAGAGAAGCTACCACGTGTAAAACCGTTGTAAGGAACCACATATGATTCAGTATCCCCTCTCTCTAACCCCTACATTTCTCCTTTAAATGGGAAGTGTCCTATCCCTTAAACAAATCAAATGGTGCATGATTTATTATCTTTGTACCAATGCTATGTGTATTTATTTAAAAAGACCAGAATGTTATCAGAGTCTTGATATATTTTCCAGTCCTAATACATTTGCTCTTTGGGAGAAAAAGGAGTGCTGTTTCTAGACCAGTGGTGTGCCCAGGACTCATGGGACATCATCTTTAAATAAGTCTTAATTGTCTGGCTCTCATTCATATGAAGTGGAAAAGTAGCGTGCCCCGTAGAAGTTGTTAGCTTCGTTGGTTGCTAAATGCTGTGCTGTGTTAAATATTAAAATGCAGAGGTCATGAAGTTATTTCGAGACTATAATTACTGCGTGCTCTGCCTGCTTCCTTCTTAAAACCTTCTGGCTCTTTGCTGCTGACCAATTTTGGTAGCCACTTACGTTCATGAACATTGTTTGCCATATTGGTTATATCTGGAAAAAAAAAAAAACAATAATTCGAATCTACCTAATCTTGTAGAATAGCCCTTTCCCCCAAGTACTTTTGTACTTTTGTCTACTTTTTATCTACTTTTGTCTTATTTTGTCTACTTTTGCTCAGAATTATTCTGTTTTAATCATTGTGTATGTGGGGGTGGGGCATACAGGGAGTTACAGAGCTGTTCTATTTCGTAGTGATTTCGTTTATAGTTGTGAGGGTATTTGGGAAATAAAATATTTTGTTTGACTCCACTCACAGTAGAAATAAAAATAGAAAGCATGGGGAGCTAAGGGGGACAGTCGTGGCGTCAGGAAGGGTGAGGAACTTGGTTTGAAGAGCTGCTGAGAAGCCTCACCCCACCCGGGACACCCCATCCATCCCCAGACTTCCAGTTCCTCCGCCACTCGCCCTCCCAGTCCCGGGTTCTCCATTTTCATGACCTCCCACTCTTGTCCTTTTCATAGTTTATTGTTATTCCTTCCTTCATTTTCTGTCTTGCTATAATGAAAGCTGCCTAATACCAAGGGCGTTATCTGCTCGCTGCATCCCAAGACTTAGAACATTTAGAAGGCTAATGCACATTTGGGGAGTGGATTAGTTGATTCACTTATAAGTCACGTTGCAGGTGACGATTATTCTTTACCAGTTTCCTGGGCGTTAGCACTTCATATGTAAAATGTGTAAGGAAGTCAACCTGACAGTATCAGAGCCTTCCAGATGAGCCGAGGAATGTGTTCTAAAGAAACCATCACGAGTCTCCGTAAATATGAATCTGTGAGGGTGTTCACTGCAGAACTGTTTATAATAATAAAATAGTATAAATAACTTAAACCCAGTACTAGATGATGAGTTAAATATGCTGCGTTCATGTGATACAAAGCCACACAGTCACTGAAAATCATGTTGAAAAAGAATATTGAATGATGGGGAAAGTATTCTTTGATACATCAAACATTGAGAAAGGGTTATGAGATAACACATATACATGATAGCAATTGTATAAAAATAGTAATTATTATGCATCTACTTAGGAAAAAACAGGATTATAAAATATACACCATAATGTTAATGGTAGTTATTCGTGGCATAATCCCAGGTGATTTTATTTCTGTGTGTGTCCCCATATATATATATATATATATATATATATATACACTTTTTTTTTTTTAATTTCTAAAACATTGAAGTGAGAACAAAGAAATGAGAAAGAAAGGGAAGTTTCCAGTGCCATTTGTAGAGTGGTGGGACAAGCCCATGAGGAAGGATTGTGCAGGAAGGAAGACACAGCTAGATCAGTAAGAGAAGCAGCCACTAAAGCATTCGTGGACTGAGAATGACAGAAATCAAACAGCTGGAAAGGAACAGAGCGATCACATGACCCTGAGGGGCAGGGTCAGTATGCCCGCCATCGCACCAAGCCATTTGCAGTCGGTGGGAAAAGAACCCTGAATGTCTGGTAAACTTGAACCAGGGAAAGGGTCTACTCTCTGCCTGGGTTGGTTTTTCACCTAGGATTGAGACACATTTTAGCCATGCATTAATTTGACTCTTAGTATGTGTTCATTGATTTCTTTCTCTGCACCCTGTTCTTTGTTTCTGCAATGATATTTTGGAAAGATGGTGGGTAGCGTGGGAAGAGATGAGCTCTTGAGGTCGGCAGAATTCAGCAGATAGGAGTTGGATCCCTGCGCTTGCACTTGAAAGCTCTAAGACGTTGGACAAATTTGCTTCGATGCTCTGAACGGAAGTGTTAAAAATGAGACTAATGACAGTCCCCTTCCAGGATTTCAAACAAAGTCACTAATTCAATACCTTTTACCACAAGACAACAGACAGCCAATCACCGTTCGCTGTCTTTCTTAAGATGGTCTTTTCTTGTCATTCTTGATTACACAAGCACGGTGTGTCTTATAATTACAAAACCATATGCTTCTGTTGATGTCTTGTTTTTGTTTCTATAATTTTTTTTTTTTTTTTTTTTTTTTACTTAAGTAATGTAAAGAAAAACTAAGTCAAAAGCTTCTCCAGTAGAAAGCAAGCTGCTTGGTTGGTTCTGAGTCATCCTAACCAAAATCAGTCATTTGGTGGTACTCCTGTTTCATTATGACATCCACCAGTCACCTAAACTGGCCTTACTGAGACAAAACAGTCTTTGAAAATGCAAGCACATCACTCAGCCTTGTTATGGGAAACTGGCAGACACCTGGCTGTGCCCAGAGGGACTGTGATTTCACTTCTCACTCCAGAAGCAACATCCTTCTGTTGTGAATTAAATCTTCACAGTCAAAATCTGTGTCTGCATGTGCTTGTTTATTTGGAAAAGAAATGTTATTCAGAAGCATTTTATTTGTAATAGTTGTAGAGCCATATGATATTCAGGGAGCCTACTGTCGGTGTAGTGTGATTTCCGAGGGGAGAGCCCTCGGGAGTCTTTGATTTTCTTTCTGGTCTGACCGTGGTTCTGAAGGCCGGTGGGCGGGTTCTCCTGTAGACCTGGATGTCAGTACGGTGTTTTACACGTGTGTGTAGCGTCTGTGAATATCGTACCCCTTCTGTGTGTGGGTTGATGCAGGTATCTGAGGATATGTGAGTGGGTGAACCAGTTTCTGGATACTACAAGGAGGTTTCTTTTCTCTGATTTCACCCAACCTGACTTTATTTGGAGGGAAATGCCTTCTCTTATCTCACGTCCCAAACAGTTCAGCATCTGGAGAAGCTTAAGGACCCAGTATATCAAATTATCCTGCTCGAACTGGTGTTTATTACAGTTCATTTTGTCCTGTCAGCCTAGTGACAGAATGTGAAAGGTTTTCTTTCTGTTTCCTTCAGCTTTCAGCATCTGCAAGGACCTGATATGCTGTCCCTGCTTTCCTGGGGTAGGGGTGCAGGGGGAGGGGGTCCTACATGATCCCGATGAAGACTACTGGCCAGATATCTGCAGGCACCAGTTAACTTTACTAAAGCTTGGGACGGGTTTCTGCTCCACCGTTTGCCTTCCTGGAGCGTAAACAGGCAGTCTGTTTTAGGGATATGTGTTAGTTCCTTATCTGTTTCCATGTTTCTTTAGTTGAGACTTGCGTAATCACAGGCAGATCATGTATGATGATATTCATAGAAGTACTCACAGTTTAAGTCTGGAAACATAGTGTGAATTTCATCGCTAACTGCAAATAACGTGGTCTATAATCCGAGTGATTCAATTTAGGTAAATAGAAATATTGCATCCTTTAAAACTCAGTCCAGAGTAGCTAAACATGCACATGAATTTCCTGCTTCAATCTTCAACCTCTAGCCTTTATTTTTTTTCCATTAGAAACATACGTGTACCTACTTGTGTATTTTTAGCTTTCTATAATTACAGTCATACATACGATTGCATATGATTTATCTTTCCAGGATAAAGGTTCATTGTGCCAAAAGATGCTCTCATTTCTAAGATACAGCTCAAAATCTCTTGTCCAGGTAAAGAAACATTCGCCAATGGAAAACACGACACTGATTACAGACCAGGACACATTTACATGTTTCTACTTAAAACCATCTCTGGCCTGGGGAGCCCCCTTCTCTGGCCTGGACTCATGAGCTCGCTCTGAGTTCATTCTAGTTTCCTTCTCAAGCCTCATCACTGAAGGGAAACTAGAATGTTCTTCTGTGCTAACGAATCTGATTATATCACTTTTCCGCTGAAAACTCCTCAGCGGCTTTCCATCCTTTTACGAAAAAGGCAAAACCCCTTTGTGTGTGTGCGGCTGAGTCTCTCCGCTGGCTCCCCCCCCCCCCCCCGGCTCCCTCTGCTGCAGACCCTCCAGCAGTGCTGTTCCTTCCCACCATGGGGCCTCTCCTTGCTGTTTGCCTGCCCCACATGCTCCGCTCATCTTTAACCACGTTCGCTCCGGGTCACTTTGCAGATCCCAGCCCCAGAGCCTCCTCAGAGAACCTCTCCCAGACTTCTCTGAGTGGCTCAGATCACCGTCCCTACACTCTCATAGCAACAGGTGACGCTGCTCTCAACACCCATCTGTTAGCAGGTGCCCCTGCGTTTGTGTGATGCTCTGGTCACAGTCCCCTCCCTCGCTAGACTGGAAGCTCCATACAGACGGGAACCCAATGTGGTTTGACTCGCCCCACTAAACCCAGAGCCCAGCCCAGTGCCTAACACAGGGCACGGGCTCAGCGAAGACTTGCGGAAAAATTAAATGAAGATAATCACATCCATAATATATTCTCTTTTATGAAAGCGTGTCCTCACTCACCATGGTCTACACATCTCTCACAGACAGCCTCCCTTGACCATGACCCCTAATCCACTTAGTTCCCTCTCTGTTGAGATCCTGCTTCCTTGGTTTTGTGTCTGCAGTGTAGAGTCCTGCGTCAGGCCCAAAGAGGAGATGCAGAAATTTCCCTGTAGTTCCACTGAGCGCAGACTGGGTGTGAGGATATGTTTATATCTACACAAGAGAGGGAGACCAGTGACTTCCCAGCTGCTCTTAAAAAAGATCCGCATGGTGAGACCTGATTATTTCCGACCAGTTTTTTACAGAGCAAGAGACATTAAAACAAAACAAAACACTACACTGTGACACTACATGTGTAGGATTTGTTCTTTGTGCTTTGCGATTACTGTTTGCTTTTGTCCGGTTAGGGCAGTTTTCTGAGGAAGACTTCGCTCCTCTGGTCGGTCTGTAACGCCTTCGTGGCCTACCCACGAAGCAGATCCACTTGAAACTAAATATTCCCAGGTTTGAAAGTTTCAGCGAAGGATCACTAGGAACCTTTTGGCTTTCAGATGGTGTGTGAACCTCCTAACTTTTTGTCTTCATTCTGTCTTTTACTTTTGAAAGGGAAGAATGGCTTTTTTATTCACTACAGTTTTTGGACACATACGTATTTTTACTTGAAGACTAATTCAGCCCAGAAAATAGCTACTGGAAATTTAGAAGACACAAACTGAGGGAAAATAAGAGTCAATTTTCATACGGGAAGCCCCCTTTGTTGTTGGGGTTGGGGAGGGAGGTGCGGTGAAGGGAAGGTCAAGGTGCCCAGGGAGAATGACCCGGTGACCCCAGCCCAGTATTGCCTGTCAGCAGGGAGTAATTTCCCTGCTCCCCCGAGTCAAAGACCTTGCAGAAACCTTATATTACATGGGCCCGTCTTCCTCAGGCACTTGACAAGGCCGTATTTTCTCCCCTCCAAAGATACAGTATAAGATTGACATTATCAGAATAAAAATAATCTTGCTTGCAGTATTTTCCTAAACAGCAGTAGATAAGCAAAGCCCATTTTCTAAGTAACAGCGACTTCCTGCTTCATTAAAAGATTATTTATGTTCTGTAGAAAAACAGTATTGAGATGATGGTTCCAACAAGCAAATTGTATCTCTCTTTCCTATCAACGTAACAGATAAAGTGTTGGCAATAATAAGGAGATGTCCAGTAAACTGGGAATATTCTGTTCTGAGATAAAGAACTCTGTGGTGGTTTTAATCACTGCCTGCCTTCCAAGAGAACTTACCCACTTCATGTATTTATAGGCGCGATCTGTGTTTTAGATTCACAATGTTTCTGAATATATGTTTTTAAATGTATACATAGAAATTAAATTTAGAGGAAAGAGTCCCCAAAATCACTCGTCTGTAAAGCTAACATACACACTCAGCTTCTACATTGCTTTCTTTATGGGCTTGCAGTAATTAAGCAGCCATAATATAACACATAATGGAATTTATTAGGCCTTTATTAAGGCTTGATCATTTGAGTTTCAGATTTTAAATCTCAAAGGGCTCATAATTGTCATTTTCTACTAAAAGCTGCATTTAGAAAGAAGTTAAGCTATGGTGCTAGGGAAAGATGTGCTCAAAGGGAAAGTACGAAGTGCCATTTTCATTAATTCAGCCCTTGAATTCAAATGTCTGTGTGCCTCGCGTGAGGCTTTTACAAAGTAATACGAGACACAGCTTCCACGGGTCCGTCTATGCAGATATTTTCTTGAAACAGCGTTAATTACAGGAAGGAGAGGCTTGAGATTGAGAAATGCCTTGATAGGAAGGGAAAGATTGGTTTCAAATGCCAAAACTGTGAGTGACTAATTGGCCAGATCCATTTAAATCTTAGAAAGGTTTTCGGTTTGATTTTTACTGACTCAAAAAGCACACTTCGGCGGTTCCAGGCAGGACCCGGCAGGGTGAATTTTGCAGTGGTTTCTAATGGTGAGTAGCTCTCTTCTGGCCAAACAGTGTCCTTTCAGTTTTAATCTTCGTTTTTTGAAAAATTCTGTCTGAAATGTATTAGTAGTGGTATCTTTGATTCTTGAGGGTTTTTCTTTCCCCTGAATATTAATTTGTTTGGTACCGAAATTCTGTCTGTGGATGCTACGAGGTATTGAACTTTACTGACCCTACAGAATTTCTTCAAATTTTGCCTTAAAAGTAATCCCTGGTAATCAGAGAACGTTAATCTACTGTTCTAGAGTCTGGGGCACACCCAGAACCATTGCCTGGTTGTCAGGACAGCAGCCAGGACACACCTGCCATTTTTTCTTCACCTTGACTCCTAATTCCCCAGAAGGGTTCATCTTTGCCCAGGGCGGGGCGGGGTGGTGACGCGGGGCGGGTCATGAAAACCAGCGTTTCCCCAAACTGGACCTTCGATTGAAAAAGAGCAACTGGCTCTGAACTGTAAGACTCATTTAGCCGTTTTCCCTGGAAGCAGCTTCGGCCCTGTGGTTCGAATTAGAGGAAATCCCAGTCAGTAGAGAGTTTGCCCTAATATTGAAAACAAGCACCGAAACCACCTGACTCCATCAGGCTTCACCCCGTGCGTCACTTCCCTGCCTCTTGTTCACTGTCCAGCCTCTGCAGTGAGACTGCCTTGGCCTCCCCTTTGAAGTCAGGGCACCCCGAGTGCATCTGTTGTCACCCATCAGGGCCTCTCGCCCACCACCCAGCTCGCACAGGAGGCCCTTCTCCGGAGCAGAAGGAAGAGGTGGTGGTCGTTTCTGGGCTCCGGAGCATCGGCCCCCTGCCTGGAGTTCGGTTCCATCCCCTGCCCCGCTGAGCACCTGTCTGCAGTGCGTTGGCCACGTGAAAGTGGACCCGGGCCTCCTGGCCTTCCCAGTGACTCAGAACGAGCACTGCACGGGGGCAGGGAGAGAGCAGGCCGCCACATGGGGAGGGAAGGCCTGGAGCATCTTGACTTCAAGGCACCGCCCTCCCCCTTGGCTCTGGCTTCCTTGCCACCCCTGGCGCCTCCCTTCTCGGCAACAGCTCTTGAACCCTCTAACCCCTCAGCCAACATTCTCGTTCAGTGGAGGCTCCAAGGTCCCAAACGTTCACTCAAGGAAACTCAGAAAAAAGGTAAATGCAGGTGACTCCCAAAGCCGATCAGTCTTTAGCTGTGTAATCTGAAAATGATGCTGTCTTCTGCAATGATCAGCTGCTGCCCCACTGCCCGCAGCCTTGCCTCTCTACCTCTGTCTAAATTACAGGCCCAGAAAGATCTGACCCAGGGCTCCTCACTTTTGGACTAGGAAATCCTGGCCCAGAATGATGTTTTCATCACTCTGACATAAGAGAAATAAAGAATCATACAATACAGTCAGTTTAAATTCACTATTTAAAAGACACTTCTTTTAAATCCCTTTTTATTATGAAGTACTAATATTTCATGTGGTCATAGATACTAAAGTTTCAAAAACATTATGTCCCTACTCATAAAATAAAAAGTATTTAACCTTATAAACACACTTCAAATAAAAACACCTTTCACCTCCCCTCAACACAATTTTACTAGCATTTAGAATCCAAAAGAGTAAGAAGCCTAGATCTAGCCAGAACACAGATATCACACCATCACTGCCATGCCTCACACTGACAACTCCCACCGTGATGTACCGAATCAGGTCCACGTCCTTGAAAAAATACTCGAAGGCCTGCACTGGCCCCTGTCTTCTTGCCACCATCCACGCCCACCATTTCCTGTCCTGAAGGGACATTGTCTTGGTGGCATGGATCCCTCAAAGGAAAGCCAGGTAGAAACCCATCACTAATGATACAGGGTAAACAGAGAAGCTTACCCGCATGAATACAGCGTCCGGGGAGTCTCGCCGTCTCAGATAAGGATGCTCTCTCCTCTTTTATTGCCTTTTCCTGCTTGAACCGGGCTTCCCAGCCCGACACACCTCAGTACTTTTTACCCATTCTGGAAACCTGCTCCCGGCTTCACATCGGCATGCAGCCCCTGCGGTCCGTCCCTGTGCTTGCTGCTTTCATCCAGAGCATGAACACACGCACAGTGCATCGCATCTCTTTCTGTGTCTGTCGCCATCACTAAGCTGGAAGGTTCCTCGAGGTAAGGGATCTGGCTTTTTTGGTCTTCGTGACCTCAGCTAGCACACCCTTGAAAGACTTTTTCAACAGAAAGGAACGGAGCAGACAGCTATGACGTGGCTAATCGGTATGGAGGCAAAAACACTCTCTTTTCTTTTTCCCCAAGTGTCTCTGCAGAAGAACGACCCTCTCCCTGACTAAAACCTTATTGCAAAGTGACTGACCACAGCTTTGACCGCAGCAAAGACAACCTTCCAATATCCCCTTCCTCACATTTTCTGCCTCCTGAGAAGAAAAACCATCTTGTCCTTATTTAAGTTCCTAGGCTTTCCTGAGAGTTTCTGAGCGGTGACTCTGCTCCTCACACCAGCTGCTTTAGTCCCCAGCTCACCTAAAATGTGATGCCGAGATTTTTCCTGTGCTACAGTAAAAATTTAATTTTGATTTTTTTGTTTTATTAAATTACAGTAATTTAATGTTATTAAAAAATTATTATCGGATTTAAAGTCAGACTATAAAGAGCCAGAGAACAGTTGAAATTATTTTTTATTTACTCAGAATAGTTCTGAAACAATATAATAAACAAGTTAATAGCTTCTTTTATTTACATTTTGGGGTTTTAAAAACCTATTTATTTATAAGCCCATTTTCTTTATTTTGCTTCATGGGGAAGAAATATTGAAGTTAAAGACTCTGGTTTGAGAACCGTCAGAAGAACCTAGATTAGTAAAGTTTCGTGTTGATATATTGTTCTCATTTTGTTTTATTTTATGTTTTAAAGATTTTTGTTTATTTAAGTAATCTCTAAACTCCACGTGGGACTCAAACGCCCCCGAGATCAAGAGTCACATGCTCTTCCGACTGAGCCAGTCTTGTTCTCATTTTAATAAGCTTTTTCATGTTATTCAGTCAAAAGGTATTTCTATAGCTTTGACTATGCCCAGGCCTGTGGCAGGTGCTGAGGAGAAATCCGATCACTGTCCTGGACAGGGAGGTTAGTGGGGGGTCAGTATTATGCATTATAGAAAAATACAGAGGCGCCTGGGTGGTTCAGTCAGTTGAGCGTCCAACTCTGGATTCTGGTTCAGGTCGTGGTCTCAGGGTTCTGGGATCGAGCCCCGCATCGGGCTCCACGCTCAGCACAGTCCGCCCAAGATTCTCTCTCTTTCCCTTTGCCCTTCATCCTGCCTCCTGCTGACTTTCTCTCCAATAAATAAATAAATCTTTTTTTTTAAAAATAATAAAATCTTTATAAAAGAAAATTACGGAACATGGGGTGGCATGCTGTCAGTGTGATAATGGAGAACAGGGGGTCTTACCTCCCTGAGGATGGGGATGACTTCAGTTTCACAGAGGAAGTGAAGCCTGAGCTGAACTTTTTAAAAGAGAGTTCAATGTTGGGGTGCCTGGGTGACTCAGTCGGTTGAGCATCCCACTCTTGATCTCAGCTCAGGTCTTGATCTCAGGGTCGTGAGTTCAAGCCCTACATCGGGCTCCACACTGGCCGTGGAGCCTGCTTAAAAACAAGCAAGCAAACAAGCAAAAAATGACTAGTTCAGTGCTTAGGGAATTCTGGAAGCAGATTGCCTTGATTCATATCCTGGCTCTTCCATTTATGACCCATGTGACCTTTAGAAAATAACTTCACCTGCCTGTGCTGGTAGTTTCCTCCTCGTTGAATGGAGGATAAAAGCGGGACTTGCTTCATAGAGTCCTTTTAGTCATGCATTTACATACTCAGAACACTGCCTGCCCCAGAACTAGCTTTTATTACTAGCACGAGTTGACCTGATCATTGAATTAGGAAGAGAGGAGTAAATGTCGGGGTATAGATATATGAGAAAGCATGTCATGTTCGGAGAACTTCGTGTAGCTTTTCAGCATTGTTCCAAAAGGGAGGTTTTACACCCAAGAGGGAAGTGAAGTGAAAAGTGTGTTCGTGGGCGGGATTTGAACTTGATGCTGAGGTGACGGGACCCACTCACAAATTTCAGAGGCTTAGATTTGGATTTTGTAAAGAATATCCTCTTGCCAGTTTTAAGGCTAGAAAAGGGACAAAAAGGGGAGACTGAGGATAACAGAAAGTGACTGGTGGACCCAGCCAGGCAGAAAGTGGTTCAGACCTGCAGGGGTGCTGGGGAGAGGCTCATTGCATTAAGACCTTCCAGATGGTCCAGATCCTTCTCTGCAGCAGCCCCCAACCAAACCAAGTTCAGTACGCACTATTGTCCTCAACTTGAATCTGAACTATGAAAATACTTAGACAGACTAAGGCTTAGCTTTTAATAGAATAATCATAACTGAACAGGGAGCCTGACACGAGGCTATCCAGGACTCTGGGATCATGACCTGAACCGAAGGTAGACGCTTCACTGACTAAGCCACCCGGGCGCCCCAGTTTTAGTGGAATTTTTGAGCCAGGTGAGAAGGAATTGGAGATGCAGTGCTGTTAACATTTTAATTTTCAAGTTGCCTTTCCAAAATGTTCCTGGCAAATGTACCATCGAAGCTGACAGTTGATTGACTTAATTATTTCTCATGAAAACACCACCAAAAGTAACCATCACCTAGTCACATGAACCATGCAAAGACTATTTAGTAAATATCAGAAAATATTTAATATTTAGAAACAAAGACAGCAACTAATTTAAAATGGAAGGAAGATCTTATCTCACAATGGCTTCTCAACTCCCAACTTTGTCATTTAGCCTGTGTCACCTAAAGTATGAAATAATTTTAGACCTCATTGTGCTCAAGAATATACACTCTACTCACATCAAATTTATGGAGAGTGCAAGAGCCTCTGTGTTCTGTTCTGTGACCTTCCTTGGGCACAAAGGGAATGTCCAGTCTTTGGTGACTACTGCAAAGCTTGTAAACTGATCAAGTAACCAAAATTCAAGGTATGTTATAAGTGGATAGCCAGCGGACAGCAGCTTGTCTAACGTATTCTTCACTGCCGTGAAGAAAATTAAGATTGTCACAGGTTCCATTCAATTTAATAAAATTGATTTAATATGGGGCTTCAGAAGCCTTACTCACAGAGACACAAGGACCTGCAGGCCAATGTGAGAATATCCGTCTGAGCTTCTGAGGCCTGCTTTCATCTCATTCCGCAGAAGCCCTTGAAACCTGCTGTGTGCTGATAAACAGACTCTAGACGTGCACCCCCAAGAAGACAGCTAGATGACAGGCCACTTTGCAGACTTGGCAGAGTGTGATTGTTTGACAGGAAGCCCAAGGAGTGGTGGGGGAGACCCCAGGCCGCATGGTGGGATGCCCTGTACGTAGTCCAAGAGTGCACTTGACCACAAGGGAGCACAGTGACTTGTGACGTGAATACAAAAGCAGAAACCGAGATCAGGTCAGTCAGCGTGTTCTCTGGGAAGGTGATGGCTCATGACACCAGTGAACTCGGCCTTCTACTCCTGGTGAGAAGCAGGTTCCACATGAGCTACATCCCAGTGCTCTAGCTAGCTCATCAGTGTTCTTAGGAAGGGCACTGGAGCCTAGAACAAGATGGGTCATTATCGGGGTCCAAAAATGTCAACCAGCCTGGAAAGACAACTCATTTGAGCAGATACTATACAAGTAACATAGTTTCAAAGAACTATAAAAACAATTTCTAGGGCGCCTGGGTGGCTCAGTCGGTTTAACATCTGCCTTCGGCTCAGGTCATGATCCCAGGGTCCTGGGATCGAGCCTTACATCAGGCTCCCTGATTGGCAAGGAGCCTGCTTCCCCCTCTCCCCAACTCATGCTCTCTCTTTCTCTCTCTTGCTATGTCACTCTCAAATAAATAAATAATATCGTAAAAAAAAATTCTAATGTATGCATAGTCTGTGTAAATAACAGGGTTTTAGCAGTTCCTTGTAGTTGATACATTCACCCGCAAACCAACAGTGCTTTGCTATTTTTCTGTATCTCCATCTTGCTTCTTACAGCCATCTCGCCGCTTATCCCTCTCTCTTTCTCCTTTCTTCCTCCTTATAAATATCCTCCTTCACCAAAGCATAAATATGTAAGTGCCAAGGCAGCCGATTTAATGTAGACAGACCTCTTGGGCTGGGAGACAGGGCTCCAGGTCAGTGAAGACTTGTGAGAAATGCATGTGAGAGGCAATGAAGAAATTACTTATTTAGGGAAAGCAGGAACCAACACAGGATCATTTTTATCAGACGAAAGGAAAGCCAGAAGGAGCGAAATAAGATGGTCCACAACTTGGACATTAAAAATATATATGCAATTAGAATATTTTACAAAGGCTACCCCATGACAGTAACAGGCACGAGCAGATATTACAGATGCTGCGCACCTGGGTCCCCACTGAAAACCTGTATAATTTAAAAAGTGATATTTACCGACTAGCGTAACCCTCAGTGGATTTGTCAGGTGTCTGACAGGAGGGAGAAAAAAATGATAGAAAAGCCATCAAATGTCTGATGAATGTAGATGAATTCATACCGACCAGTGAGAGAAGCACAGTAATGGCAAAGACAGCTAATGATGTGCGGAGCCCAGCAGCGAGTCTAGCGGCTGCCGTCTGCGGCTTTGTCTGGGAGCATGCCGGCGAGCGTGCTGCCCGGGGGTCACCGGGACCCTGCTGTAGGTTCGAAGATGGACCGGGCAAATGCCGGAGTTAGGAGAGAAGATGGCAAAATAGTCTTACCCGTCACCTTGTTCCATGTATATTACCCGCTGAAGGACTTCGTGTGCAGGTCTCCTTTCTTTATAAAGCACGGAGCGAAAAATCGTGACCCTGTTTCTAAAACGTTACTGAGGCCCTGAACATCTTTCACTGATAAATTGTTGTTGTTGTTGTTGTTTTTTAAGGTTCACTTAGAGAGAGAGAGAGCTCGTGTGAGCAGGGGTTCCGGTGCTCTCTCAAGTATTCCCCAGCAGATTCCCTACTGAGCACGGAGCCCAGTGCAGGGCTCCATCTCACAACCCTGAGATCATGACCTGAGCCGAAATCAAGAGTCAGACGCTTAACCCACTGAGCCACCCAGGCGCCCTTGTTGGACTTTTCCTATGTAAGGGAGGGAAAACCTCATACCATGCATAGACGTTGAGAAAGATAGTACCCTGAATTACGAAAACTGATTGCGTGGCTTTGAGCCCACACTCTTCAGCTGTTTAGAAGAGACCAAGTAATACTCTGCCTGCAACTCTCTCATTAATTCTCAGAATTCTTAAATTCTCTTAATAATAAATAGAAAGCTGAAATAGTATTATAAGCAAAAATCACAACATGAGGAACAGTAACTCTGATTTCCATTTGGTTATACAGCTTTAATAGTAGAGTATTTTACGATAGCTCTTTTATTAATTATTTTTAATAACATATAATGTATTATTTGCTCCAGGGATACAGCTCTATGAATCATCAGTCTTACACACTTTGCAGCACTCACCGCCTTGCATACACTCCCCAATTTCCATAACACAGACACCCTGTCCATAAAGACAGCTTTTTAAAAGATATTTATTTATTTATTTATTTATTTATTTATTTATTTGACAGACAGAGATCACAAGCAGGCAGAGAGGCAGAGAGAGAGAGGAGGAAGCAGGCTCCCTGCTGAGCAGAGAGCCCAATGTGGGGCTCAATCTCAGGACCCTGGGATCATGACCTGAGCCGAAGGCAGAGGTTTAACCCACTGAGCCACCCAGGTGCCCCAAGATAACTTTTTTTTTTTTTAAGATTTTATTTTTTTTAAGTAATCTCTACACCCAATGTGGGGCTTAAACCTGTAACCCCAAGATTAAAATTGATTGCTCCACCAACTGAGCCAGCCAGGCACCCCCCTTAAGTAGCCTTTTTTTTGAGGGAAGGGGCAGAGAGAGAGAATCTCAAGCAGGTTCCACACCCAGCTTACAGCCTGACATGGGACTCAGTCTAATGACCCTGAAATCATGACGTGAGCCAAAGTCAAGAATCAGATGCTTAACCAACTGAGCCACCCAGACACCCCAAAAATAGCTCTTGTATGATTGCTTTTTAAAATGCTTATTATAGGGGCACCTGGCTGGCTTGGTCAGTGAACCTTGTGACTCTTGATCTTGGGGTCATTAGTCCAAGCCCCATGTTGGGTATAGAGATTACTTAGGTAATAAATAAACTTCAAAATAATAAAATGCTTATTCTAGAATATCTCGAAAATGTTTTAAAAAGAAAGAAAAAATATTAATGACCCCTAATCCCACCACCCAGAGTTAAACCATTAAGACCTTTTTTGGTGTATTTCCTTCCTTTGGATTGTGTTCATTTATTTTATGATGCAGGCTACTTAACTCATGTTTTAAAATCCTATTTTGAGCATTTTTTCGTGTTATTGAAGTTCTCAAGACCCTTTTTATCAGTGGCTACAGACAACACGATACCATTGAATGGATGCATCTGTTTATTAACTAACTATTCCTCTATTGTTGGACAGATCATTGCCAATTTTTTATTACTATAAATTATCCCGTAGTACACATCTATAGACACATCTTTTGGTCTCAATGGCCATTTTATTTAGATGTATTCCTGGAAGCACAATTACTAGGTTGAAGAGTATAGATATCATTAGGTTAAAGGGTTTTTGTTTGATAGATGCTACCAAATTGCTTTCTAGAGAAGCTGCCCTGTGTACACTCTCACCCCAGAGTAGCTTCAGTTTCAAAGATTAATTCTGGAGGTGGGGGGTATTGAGGAGTGGTTCTTTTAATGTTGTGTTGTATTTATTTTGCTTATACTGTATCCAGATTTTTGTTCTGCATCTATGCTCAGAAGAACGATTCATGTAAGTGGGTCTTAAATTGAGTGGGAGAGTGGGGGAGATGAGTCACTTAGGAACCCCATCAGAACCATGAACCTTCCTCTCAGAAAATGAACACACTGATAGGATGCAAATGTTTACATTTTTTTTTAAAGATTTTATTTATTTATTTGACAGAGAGAAATCACAAGTAGACAGAGAGGCAGGCAGAGAGAGAGAGGGAAGCAGGCTCCCTGCTGAGCAGAGAGCCCGATGCGGGGCTCGATCCCAGGACCCTGAGACCATGACCTGAGCTGAAGGCAGAGGCTTAACCCATTGAGCCACGCAGGCGCCCCACAAATGTTTTCATGTTTTAAGGGGACCTTATTTTATAGTAACTATAAAATATTGCTGCCCACAGGATACTAAGTACGCTAGATGGATTATTTCATTTAACCCTTCTGATCTGGGGCTTCTCAGAGGAAAGTGATCACTCAAAGGGACAAAGCTAGTAAATGGCAAAGCTGGGATTCAAAATCCAGGACCTGTCCTTTTAACCATGTTTTTTACTATCTTAAGGTCTTAATCTTTGTCTTTATTATTCTTCCTTCTTGTTTCTCTTTTCGGTTGTTTCTAGTCATAGTGATGCTGGCTTCCTAAAACCTAATAGGGTAATCAGCCGTATTTTTTCTATGCTCTGGGTTTGTTTCATATAGCATTAGGTTATCAGTTTCTTAAAAGTTTAAGTGTTCAGAAACGTTCTTGCCTGGAGTCTTTGAAGAAGAAATCATTTTATAACCTTTTTAATTGCTTGTATGAATATTGGCTTTCTTTTTTTCTTGTTCTTTTTTTCATCCATTTTCTATAATACATTCCTACAATAACTACACATTACATCGATTTTCTGGTTCACATTTTCAGCATACTGTTGTATACAATATTCTCCTGATTATTATCATGCTGTCTTCATTCCTCCAGTTTGTCTTTTGTGGTCTTTTCCCCATGATTGGTTTTGCTGAAGTTTTGTGTACTTCGGGATTGATTTGTTGTTGTGCTGTGTTGTGTTTTGTTCTTGTGAGAACCCCCTCCACCCCCCACGTACACACACATTTATATATACACAAATATGCTTGCATGGTTAATTGTCCATATTTTTGCATTTTCTATTTCTGTTTTTAATTTATTTCCTTTCTCCTGCACTTCTTGGGGGTATGGCTATTCTTGGGATGTTCTTGTTTTTCTAATTTCTAAAGTGGAATATTTGTTACTTGTTTTATTCTTCCAAATCTTGTTTTTCCGTATCTAGTATGTACTGTTTTGATCTCTTTCACTTTCCTTTTTTTTTTTTAAGATTTTATTTATTTATTTGACAGAGAGAGAGAGATCACAACTAGGCAGAGAGGCAGACAGAGAAAGTGGGGGAAACAGGCTCCCTGCTGAGCAGAGAGCCTGATGCAGAGCTCGATCCCAGGACCCTGAGATCATGAGCTGGGCTGAAGGCAGAGGCTTTAACCCACTGAGCCACCCAGGCGCCCCAGATCTTTTTCATTTTCAAGTTTACTTACTTGGAGTTTTTCTTTCCTCCTTTTCTCAGTGATTATTTAGAAAAGTGTATTTAATTTTCATATGTGTTATTTTCATAGGTTAATTATTAAGTTTTTGGTAAGTTCGAATCCTAAGTTAATTCCTTCAAGAAGTTTGACCATTGTAGGGAGAAATGAACATGAATTTATATATATATATATACACACACACACACTGATAGGATGCAAATGTTTACATATTTTAAGGGGACCTTATTTTATAGTAACTATAAAATATTGCTGCCCACAGGATACTAAGGATACTCTCTCTCTCTCTCTCTCTCTCTCTCTCTATATATATATATATATATATGAAAAATCTGAATTTACCTGTTAAATTCAATTCAGTAAATATGTATTGTCTACTGTGTGCCAGCAGCTGTGCTAAGTAGTAGGAACACAGTAATGCGAAAGGGTAGAAATAATTTCTGTTACCACAAAAATCTTATTCTAGTAGAAAACACAAGTATACAATTACAGGAAATACAATGGAATTTGTTGAAAAGCTAATAAGACAGTTGAGTATAAGCCAGCTACAAGATCCCATCAAAACCAAAATTAACAGAAAAGGACAGTTTAAAAGGACATATAAGTCCATGGGACAGACTGGAGAACCCGGAAATAAACCTTACACGTATATGGTCAATTGACTGACCAGAAAGGAGCAAGACTATGCAATGGGAAGAGAACAGCCCATTCAATAAACAGTGTTGAGAAGGGGCACCTGGGTGGCTCGGTTGATTAAGCCTCTGCCTTCCGCTCGGGTCATGATCCCAGGGTCCTGGTATGAGCTCCAGATCAGGCTCCCTCCTCAGCGGGCCGTCTGCTTCTCTCTCTCCCTGTGCCCACCCCTCCCGCATTCATGCACACACACACTCTCTCTCTCTCTCTAAAAGAAATATATAAAAATCTTTAAAAAGAATGTTTACAAAAAATAAGGTTGGGAAAACTGAACACCAACATGCAAGAGGATGAGACTGGACCACATCTTATACCATACACAAAAATCAGTTTAAAGGGGACTGAACACTTGAGCATGAGACCTGAAACCGTAAAACTCCTAAAAAAAATATAGGTGGTAAGCTGCTTGACACAGATCATGGGGATGGTTTTTTAAATCTGACACCGAAAACAAGTAAGACTATATCAAACTTAAAAAACTTCTGCATGGCAAAGGAAACCAACAAAATGAAAAACAACCTATTGAATGGAAGAAAATATTTACAGATCGTACAGGTGATAATGGGCTGATACCCAAAATACATAATGAACTTCTGCAACTTACCAGTAAAAAGACAAAGAATTCAACTTAAAAATGGGAAGAAGATCTGTTTTTCCAAAGAAGACATGCAAATGGCCAAGAGATACGTGAAAAGATGTTTGACATCATTAATCATCAAGGAAATGCAAATCAAAACCATATTGAGATATCATCTCAGACCCATTAGAATTGTTATTATCAAAAAGAGAAGAAATAGCAAGTGTCAGGCAAGGATGTAGAGAAAAAGGAGCCCTTGTGCGGTTTTGGGGGGATGTACACTGGTGCAGCCCCTCTGGAGAACAGAATGGAGGTGCCTCAAAAGTTAAAAATAGAATTAATTCAGCAGTTCCACATCTAGGTATTTATCTGCAGAAGAGGAGAACATAACTCAAGAAGCAGTCTCATCCCCGCTTTCATGGCAACATTATTTATAATAGCCAAGATATGGAAACAACATTACTGTCCATCAGTGGATGAACAGGTGAAGAAGTGGGGTGTGTGTTTACACGTGTGTACATACGTACACACACACATACACATACAATGGAATTTTATGCAGCCATCAAAAAAGAATGAAATTTCGACATTTGCAACAACGTGGATGGACCTTGAAAAGATTTTGCAAAGCAAACTAAGTCAGAGAAAGACAGATCCCATCAGTTCTTTCTTACATGGGGAATCTTAAAAAATACTCGCACAGGCTCACAGGTACAGAAAGCAAAGTGATGTTTCAAGGGAGGTAGATGAAGGGCGTCCAAAGTAAAAAGAAATCTGGGGAGGTAACATGTTGGCATTATGTGGAACAAGAGGTGTCGTGAGTTAATTGGTGAAGCTGAGTAATGATACATTGGGTTCATTACATTCTTAAACCAGAAAAACAATCTAGAAGTTACCCCCTCATATCCACAGGGGATCCTTTCCAGAATCCCCACTGGATGCCTGACACACAGATAATACCAACTAATATATGAAGTTCTTTCCCATATAGATATACCTGTGATAAAGCTTAATTTATCACTTAGGCGCTTGTAAAAGGTGAAGAACAATTAACTAGTAATACAACAGAACAGTCTGTTCCATACTAACCTAGCAATTAAGGAAAGCTGTGGAACCACTTGTCTTTTTAAGAGTCTACAAAATACGCAGGTGACTTAAGTGGGAAGTTAGACCTGGAAACACCCTTAGGTGACTTTCCAGGAGACTGTTTTCTCTAAAAAGTAGACACTATCATTTTCTGGAATTTTTAAAGTCAAAAATTATGAATTAGTTTCTCTTAACTCTAGTTTCGCTTCTTTCCTTGTCAGTATAATGCTTTGGTAATCAAAAAATCAAAAGCATTTCTCACTTGGCTGCCTCCCACCATCACTCACTGATTCTTTAATATATGGTACAGTTGTTTGCCTGCCTGAGAGATACTTAAAGTAAACAAGTTTTAGGAAGAAGAGATACATAAGATAGATAGATGTAATAGAAAAAGACCTCATTCACAAAAGAAACTAAGCAAACACATAATTTCCTACATATAAACCTAACAAGAAATGCACAAGACCTTCATGATGAAAACTAATGTCGTTGCAAAGAATGTAGAATCTATTTTATCCAGATTTCAAAAAATTATCTCAAAAACACAAAATATATTTAAGTTATGAAACAACACATTCCTGGATAGGGCAATTTAAAATAATGATAATGTCAACTCTTCCCATATTATTCTATAGAGCTCATATAATTTCAGTCAAAGGCCCACCAGGGTGTCTTGATAAATTTTACCTACCAAACACCAAATGCTTCTATATAATGAATGACATGATAAAGGATAAGTGGTCGAGACAGATGGTAACCACACTTAATCACGGTGGGCATGTCGTAATGTACGTAACTGTCAAATCAGTGTGTTGTACACCTGAGACTAATATAATATCGTATATCAACCATACTTCAATTAAAAATAAAAATTTTTGAAAGTTAAAAGATAAGCAGCAAACCAGGAAAAAAATATTTGCATTAATTGTAATTCAGTAATTATGACTCAACAGAAAAATGGGCAAGGAGTTCAAGAATACATATGAAGGGTGTTTGTTCTATCTCACTGGCAACTAGGAAAATGAAAATCACAGCAAAAATACTTGTTCACCTTTTATGCTAGCGTAGTTGTTTTGTTTTGTTTTCATTTAATTGATAATAGACAATGTGCAGAGGGTAGGAAAGAAAGCCCTCCTGTACAAAGTGGGAATGTAGAAATTGATAAAGCCATATGCAGGCCAGTTTAGTTGTACATATGAAAATCATAAGTTTAAATATTCTCCCTTCAATTTAGTAATCCCCCTTCTAGAGAAATACTCGTGTGTCCAAGGAGGCATGTGTTGGCAGTGATTGTAATAGCCAAAAATTGGAAACAGGCCAGACATTATTAATAGGAAAGTAGTTAAATAAATTATGACATCTTCATTATATGGCCTCCAGTGCACTAATTTAAAAAAAAAAAATTAAGTAGGGTTTTATGTGGTAACTTTCTCCTGAGAGCAGTGGGAGCCATTGTAGGGTTTTAAGTGGATGCGCGACATGACCAGACTTGAGTGTTTAAAATATTTCTCCAGGTGGATTATGGGGAATGGATCTGGGAACTATAAGGTAGAGGCCAGGTTCCCATTACAAGGCTGTTAATCTAGTCGCACACTAATGGAGGCCCCATGATATGACAGAGCTGAAACTGTTGTCACATAGCCAAAAATATTCTTATGTCACAGGACGTTTTTGTCTTCTATTTTAATGTGCATTTGTGGAGCAGCTCTTTTGTACAAAGTACTTTCCTAGGCAAGGAATACACAGAATGCTCACGGAATACACAAGATAGGTCTCCCCAACTAGAAAATCTAGTTCCTAAGAGGTTCAGAGTATTAATCTGTGGGTTTTACTGAGTTTGCTTTCCAAACTGGAAACAGTGGAGCTCATGTCTTGGTTTTGGTCTTGATTGTCAGGAAGCTCAGAGACAGGTTGAGTGCCCAGCTGCAATGACCAGAAAGCTTAGGTTTAGGGTATAATTAGCTTCCACTCTTACCCCCAAAGATTTAACCCATTACTTTCATTTCCAAAGGCTGCGTGGTTATGTAGGTCTTCTGTTGTACACTGATTGTCCATTTAAAATAATCAGATCTGTTTAAATTACTAATAAATAAATGAGCATCGAACTCACCATTTTAGCTGCATAGTCCCTTTGATCCCTTGGTGACTTGGTGAAAGCCGTCATTTGACCTCTGACTCCTACTAAAGTTGTGAATATTGTGTGTTGATTCAGCAAAAACCTTTTAATAAGAAAGGGCCCACTTTAACTCCAAGGCAGACCACATTGTGGTTATCAGCTCCCCAGGATTAATGAAGCATTAGTAAAATCATTTTAAAATCGTAACATCTTTAAAATGGAAGAGGTAGCTGGGCACCTGGGTGGCTCAGTCGGTAAGGCGTCTGACCCTTGATTTCAGCTCAGGTCACGATCTCAGGGTCGTGAGATGGAACCCTATGTTGGATTCCACACTGGACGTGGAGCCTGCTGAAGATTGTCTCCCTCTCTCTTTCCTTCTACTCACTCTTTCTCTCTCTTTTAAAAAAAAAAAAAATTTGAAGACTTAGCATGACGGGGTTGTTACAAGCTCAGACTCCGGACCCAGACCTCCAGGTTTGAACTCAGGCAGTGTCTGTCACTTACCAGCAAGGGACTTGGTGCCTTTGGGCCTCAGTGGCCGCATGACAGAGTCCCTGCAGCAGAAGGTTGTTTGCAGCATCGAACTAGCTAACATTTGTAAAGTGCTTGCTACAGGTATCTGTTAAGAAAAAACAAAACACGCACACATACACACAAAATGAAATGAAGATTCTTTCCTAGAAACCTCTTGAAATGGAATAGACATTTATTTTATTTAAGACGGTGTGATAAAAGAAGCAATGAAAGTCTGGAAGCTTTGGTCTTGGTTTCTCATGGGATTGTACCGCTGCAAGAAAATAACCTTTCCCTATGCCTTCCCCAGTCGAAAACCAGATTGTTGATGAGCGTTCCTGCTGATTAACTGAGTGTGGCTGTCACAGGCCCAAGCAGCAGAACACAGAGAAGGGAAAGGCTGCCCTCCGCGTGTTGTGTAAGGAGGGCAGGTAGGAGTGCTGAACACACAGCTCGTCTCCCCGGTGGCGAACTGCGTGATCCGCCCGGGGGTGTTTTGTAAATTACAGTCTCCATAAAGAAGTCGGAAACCTTGCTCTGAATTCACGTGTGCAGGGAGCCGCCCATAAAGGAATGAAGGGTGACACGTGTGTGCTAGAATGGGACATCTCAGGACACAGGGAGAGCCGAGGCCAAGGCTCTCCCCGCCTCTGTGGTCTGTGAACGTCCCCACAGGATTCTAAAGCAATCCTCACCATCCCCTGCCTATTAGAGAAGAATTATGATTTTAAAATCCACAACTCTGCTGTTCATTTGAATTATTTACATAAGCAAGACTTCTCCTTCTTAAATTAAAATCACACGGAAATATGGTATTTTAGACTTTTGGGTATTCTCAGTTAATTTAAGCAGGCTAGAACAGAATGCAAATCTATAAAATACTGTGTTGTTTTTAAAGCTTGGCCTATTCTCTTTCACTTTAGAAGGTCCCCCCCCACACCCCTCCACTTTAATACACTAGCTTATTTCTATTTTTATGACACTTAGTTTTTATATATCATGATAATTATTGTTTTGATAAATTGAACATCTCCCCCCCCCCCGCCCCGCACACATGCTTCATTCTGTAGAGGGCATATCTGTTATCAAATACAAGAAAGACCTAATTCTAGTTTGTAATGATTATGAATTTTTCATAGATTTGATTTAACTGCCTAATTCTGTTTGGAAACTTTATGTGATTTTTTTTTTCTACCCTCTTTTCATTAGCTACCAAAAAGGATACATGAGGGAAAACTAGATGTTTTGAACAAAACCAGAACACTTGATTTACAAAACCAAAAGCTTGATTTAAAGAGTGTGATATGATCTTCAACCTGGCTAGGTATTATTTTAAGGTTTTCATCTGATCTTATTATTATTATTTTTATTTTTAGTAGCAAGGAGATATATTATCTCAAAAACGACTACTGAATTTATTCAAACATTTGTTTTATAAGGAAATTGAAAAATCATCACTTACTGATCGTATTTGATGATTTCCCAAAAAGATAATGAATGCAAACACATAGAGTAATAGTTTATTTTTGATACAAGTGTTCTCAGAGCCTAACAATTTACCCAGAAATGTTGAATAAATCAGTGGGAGAAGTGAAATTTGTATTCTGTTGTGTTTTCACTGATGTTTTCATGTGCTTTCAAATTCAAAGATGGTTAGATTCAAGCTTTCCCCATTTTATAGATGGAGAGATGCATCACTTGTCCAAACGAAAGTCAGAATCTCGCTGGAACTCAACCTGTCTTATCATCCCTTGGTGTTTTGGTCAGGCAGCTACATAAGAAAACATGACTTAAAAAAGAAAGTAGCAGCCAGTGTTGCAAGCTTTGGGCAGTGATGATGAGAAATGGAGATGCTAAGGGGCAAGCACAGTGTCCCAGGCAAGGGCAGTGTACTGGGGAGAGGGGAACGTGGGAGAGAAGAGGATCCAGTCGTGAAATTACATTTCTTACTGTCATCCTGAGCTACATGGCAGGAGCTGTATATTTAAGGATCTTTATAAGATCAAATTATTTCACAAAGCCAGGGCTCATTGTTTCTCTGTAAATGTTTCACATCGATGCGGTAATCCCACGGATAGATACGTGACCAGAACATGGACCTGCTGTTAATGTGATGTATGCCCCGTGTCATTCCGAGCTCAGATAATGAAGAGGAGGCCCCATTTTTTAGCTTTTTTTTTTTAACTTGTTTTCTTGTTTGTTTGTTTTTTTTAAGATTTTATTTATTTATTTGACAGAGAGAGATCACAGTAGGAGAGAGGAAGCAAAGAGATCACAGAGAGAGAAGGGAAGCAGGCTCCCCACTGAGCAGAGAGCCCGATGTGGGACTCGATCCCAGGACCCTGAGATCATGACCTGAGCCGAAGGCAGCGGCTTTAACCCACTGAGCCACCCAGGCGCCCCCTTGTTTTCTTGTTTTTAATGTTGATTTTTCACTTGTACATAAGGCTTTTCAGTGGGAGGAAAGGGCAGGATCACATTATGAAAGATGACCCTGTTAAAGTCATTGTGGAAGACGGGAAGTTATTCGTGTGCCGTGAGCCGGCCCCTGCTGGGCTTGCCTCACCTCTTGTCCGGGTGCGGGAAGTGCGAAATACCTTTGCCAAGAAGGTCTGCGATTTTCCGATTTTCCGAGAGAGAAGAGGCTTCCAGAAGCCTGCACTGCTTGATGGGGAGGTGAGCGGAGCTGAGGGGAGTGAGGAGGGTGAGGGACGATGAGCGCAGAATGGAAACATTACCTGAAATAGGCTTATAAGACGAATGGCCCTGAATCCGCCATCCATCATGATGGATTTACTTCTTAATAATGAGATGCCTCCTTCGTTTATCAGCCCGGGCCTCGTGTAACCTCAGGACTCCCACTCCGCCAAGTCAGGTGCTGAAGGTGAAGTTGCGCAGTTAGGGGTGAGCACGGAGGTCCTCAGGGGGCATTTCCCCTGTGTTTTCTAGGAAATGCTGGGGAGGGAGGGGGTGAATAATTAGCATTAAATCCATTTTGGGTTTTTTTTTTTTTTTTCCTACTAGCTTTGTGGCAAGCTGCAGAATTTGAAAGTCATCATTTATTTATAATACATCTTCGTATTTTTTTAAAATTAGGAATAAAATTTTTATGATGGAATATTTTAAGCTATTAACTTTCACCTTCATGCAACATTTCTATTTGCTGTATAATTACGTTTACATATACTCCAAGTAATAGATTACTATCACTCTGAATTTTAGAACACTCAAAAAAAAAAAAAAGAAAGAAAAGAAACATTCAGCTTCACCATTATAAACCCTGATTTCAGCTAAGAACACATCAGCAGGCCTTAGGCTCCTGATCTGTAGAGCCAAGGTATTTGGGGAAGAACTAGAGGAAAAGTTGGGAGCCCAGCAGTGGTAGGGATGGTTTGTGCTTGTCATCCTGGTGGTGAGAAGTAAGTGGTAGAATGAGATTGTCCTCATCGGATTGTTCCGACTTTATCATGACTCCCCCTACCCCACCCCCCACCATTCCTTGAAACTGTAAATCTGAGAACTTTAAGTTTTATACCACTTGCCAGTCCTCGTGATCCCAAGGAATGTATCAGCAGTAATACACCAGCGGGCTTGGTAGGATCCGCTCCTACAGCCCCAAGGACTTTTAGAACCCTTCAGCCCCTCTGAAATAACCGTTAAGGAAATTGGGTTAACATTTTGAACTTTCAAACTTCTACCCGAGTTACTTTTGTTCGCCTAGGCGTGAATGATCCATGGGGCTATTGATTTGCCTTATCAATTTGTACTTATCTTGTACATCCCCTAAAAAGGTGGGGGAACAAGTACATCTTCTGAAGAAGCTTCTGTGGTTTTGTCTTCTGCTGATGATCTGCTACTCGAGAAACTGCCTCATCTGACTTTTCTTTTCCCCACGTCTCCCATCTCTGACTGGCGGAAGGCCGCGGCATCTTCTTCTTCCTGAAGTCAGTCCTTGAAGATGGTTTTCTTGGTGTGCATCTTGACATCAGCAGTTCTGTATTTAATATGTTAGCACCAAAGCAGGAAACTCTCGTGGATGGTTTTGAGAAAATATTTTAATTATGTTCCATCTTTCTCTATGGAGGGAATGATGCCGAAAATGACTTTTCCATTCCTCATCTTTTTTCTGTGTTACCGTGTTGTGTGTGTGTATTAGAGTACCTCTTTTTTTTTTTTTTTTAAGGAGTTTGTGTGTGTGTACCTTGTTCTAGACACAAATAATGTAGCAAAGAGAGGATGTAGTTTGTGTATTTGGGAGAACACTGGGCCTGGTAGGTGCTCCTGGGAGCTGTAGCTCACAATGCAGCCTTGAATAAAGTACTTCGCTTCTCTGTGTTTCTTCGTTTATGAGTTAGAAGCAACAAAAGTATACGTGAAGATGAACAGTAAGGGACAGTTGTGGACATCCCTCCCCAGAGTGGTGCCCTGGTTACAGTGAGCAGATCTACACAGACCCGTCGGTGGGGGTGGGGGTGCTATGCATGTCGGGGCAGGGAGAGGCTGGGAAATCCCCTGACCCTTCCTCTCAGTGTTGCTCTAAAACAAAATTAAGTCTTTAATAAAAATAAATGAGGAATTATGTGAAATAAGATTATTACAGCTGTTATATGTTATGACAGCAGTGAGAAATGCATTTCTCCCATGGCCCTTCAATACATTACAGAATTAAATCCCTTGAGAATAACCTCCTAGATGATCTGATTGCAGCTTAGCAGTGTTATTTTAAAAAAAAGTATCAGCACGTGATCACATAACTCCAAAAATATAACTACATACTCCTCCAGAGCGCTGGCTCTTTCATTCACTCATTCAGCAAATATTTATTGAGAACCTGCTATGAGCCAGACGTGGCCACAAACAAAAGAAACAGAATCTCCAATCTCAGAACATTTAGAATCTTGCCAGCGTTCCCCAAGGTCATTGCCCTTAGAATTTTTTTAACCGATCAGTGTGCCCAAGGCAAGGAGGGTGTTTTGCCCTGCTGTAACGCCATCTGTATGTACTGTTCTTCAACTTCACACTGTTCTGTGTGCTGTTTTGTAGCAGAGAATTGTTTATTATGATTCTGATATGTTAATGAAGAGGTACTCATTTGCAAATAACTGTTTAATCTGTAATTAAAATCTGGCAGCTCTCGCAAAAATACAGTTAAAATGCGTAGTCACTGGCCTGCTATATTGAATATGCAATTGCAAAACATTAAGAAAAGCATATCCTATTTATCACTTTTAATGAATCTTTCACTCCAGTCCCTCTGTAAGCCCTGGATGGGATTCCTGTCATCCCACCCATATGCCCTTTTTTGGATCACACATAAGCGAGCCATAGCGCGTGCACACACACACACACACACACACACATTATCATTACCATATCCTCATTAAGATGGTGGGCCTCTGACCATATCCTGATGTTTGCTTAGCGATCTG
This sequence comes from Mustela lutreola, assembly GCF_030435805.1. Classification (NCBI taxonomy): domain Eukaryota; kingdom Metazoa; phylum Chordata; class Mammalia; order Carnivora; family Mustelidae; genus Mustela; species Mustela lutreola. The sequence goes on from NC_081295.1 coordinate 151,831,245, forward strand.
AAATTCATGTATGCAAAAGGAATTTTTCTTATCCTTTTGAAAGAAGGATGATAAATATTTATACAGCCTTAACTCTTTCAGGCAGGCATAGGATCATGTTTTAGAAATGACAAGGAGCCGGTCAGGATCTTTTTCGGCATAATTCATCTTTCCAATAGGTCCTGAGACGTGAATTGTACATTTATCAATATTGGACAGTTTTGTTCCTATCTCCCCATTAAATATGCTTTGTCTTCCTTCTCTGAAATCCTTTTGAGTCCTGCCTTTGCAAAGGGGAGCCACAAGAGTTATCTCTGCTTTTCAGGCAAGATTGTTCCAGAAGGAGGCAGGAGGCCCCGCAGGCCTGCTGACCTGCACTCCTCAAGGCTGGGACCCTGATTGCTCTGCCTCCTCGTTTAGCTGGCTTAGCAACAGTCTCGACTCTGAATCGTCATGGACCCCAAGTATTGCTTTCGTGAAGTTATGCCCATTCTGAAGCAATAATTGGATAGAGCCGCAAGACACTCCTCTACTTGAAATTAGAGGCGTCTCCCAGCTGCTTGAATCAACATCTCTAGTAGTAATGGTGAACTTGGGAACGTGTCTCAGCCCAGAGAGCTGTCTGCTTCCAGTAAATGGAAGATGCAGGAAATTTCCAAATTGACTCCTGGCGGTCGCAGGAATGCTATCAGCTGTATTACTGATAGTAATCACACTCCTCCTGCCTATCCACTGGCTCCCAGAAGCTGGGTTATTAATCTGAAAACTCAAGGCTGGAGCCAGGTAATGGTGTTAATTATTTCTTTCACGTAGGTGAACCAAGTCCCTGAATTGTTAACTCCTATCCGCTCTTCATTCACCCTTGCCCTTTGGCAATCATGAAACCTAGACTGTGTGTCAGCTCTGGAGGAGAAAGGAGGGAGCCCGAGGGTGTTGAGACTGTCTGAGCTCTCAGGCTACAGCAGCCATTGGTCCCAGCCCCTGCCGACCTGCCACCACCATAGCCATGGCCAAAAGCACCTTGCTGTCCATCGGGGGTCCTCTGTGTCACTGCAGGACTCCTCCAGTCCTGCCTCCTTCATAAACTCCTAATTGAGAAACACAGGATATGCGAGCCAGAAAGGGCCTTACAGATGGCTGATTTCAAATCCCCCTGCCTTGTTTTTAGAGGAGGAACCTGAGCCCCCCAACAAAGGAAATTATTTGCTTAAAACAGCTAGTTAATGGCAGAAGGCATCCTGACTTCCTGATTAGTCCTCCTCAAGCTCTGTCTTAAAAGGGAAGGAGAGGGGCACCTGGGTGGCTCAGTGTGTTAAAGACTGCCTTCGGCTCAGGTCATGATCTCAGGGTCCTCGGATCAGGCCCCTCTCTGCTCGGTGGGGAGCCTGCTTCCTCCTCTCTCTCTTCCTGCCTCTCTGCCTACTTGTGATCTCTCTCAAATAAATAAGTAAAAAAAAAAAAAAAAAAAACCAGGAAGGAGATTGTACCACAGTACCCAGAAACCTTTGGTGAGATGCAGGGCTCTAGATTGGGGCTGTGGTTTTAAGGAGGAGTCGGGTCACTGTGGGTTAAAATACACAATTATTGTGCTTTAAAAGATAAAGCAGTATGGAATTCATACTAACGCAATACATTTGGGTGCCCTTAACAGGCAACAATTGGAAGTGGAAATAGACAAGAAGGGGAAAATAAAATGCAATGTGATCTATGAGACAAAAATTCAGTGGGAGAGAGGGTTTTTAAAAACCCACTCTAACTGTAGGACGGACGATGGAAATCAGTTCGTGAATGCTGAATAGTTCGCCAGATAGAGAAAAAGGCCTTTTAGGATTTAAGTGATACCCTTGGGTTTATTTTAACTGGACCCTAGCTACTAGGCGCGGGGTATGAGTAGCCTTCAAAAGTCTTACCCCAGGTCAGCAGTCTGCGCTGTTATTAATGGCTTGACTCCTCAAGGTCTCTCCGTTCCTGCAGTACAGTAACTTTGCATTCCTCAATTGGAAAGGTCTATTTGGGTTCCCTGAGGTTTTCTCAGCTGTGGGGCGAGTTGGCTTGGTTTCTGCTATGGAGTCTTGGTAGCCATCAAGAGCTCCTACTAGAGCCCCGCACAGACCTGGCAATGCTCGGGTTTCAGTAGACTATGCAATAGTGCGTTTGGCCGGAGAGGCCATTGAAAAAGAAATCAAAAGCAGCCGCAGAACTAGATTCCTTTGTGAAAGGTGTTCCTGATAAAAAAAAAAATAATAAATAAAGCTCAGAATTGGAAATTGTTTGGATTGAATGGCTGGGATCTTTCCTTTCTCCTCCCCACTCCGTCCTCCCCCCACAGTAGGTTGATAGGAAAGAGTACATAGGATTACTTGAGGCTTCCATCTTTCTTGGTGCTCACCGTGGAAGGCTATTTTTTTGTTCTTGGTTTACATAGGATCTTTTATTTGCGCCTTACATTTTATATAAAAACCACCCACCTGCTATACAAAAACTACCGTGTTCATCTGTAACCTCAGTTTTTTCAGGTTGGGTTTTATACATATTTTTGCGCTTGTCTGTCCTCGAGAGCAAAGAGGGGCAGAGGATGGCGTTGAACCAGACTAGTCGTTTACATTCCCCGATGCGCGTATGCAGGCGTGTGCGCACGCGCACACTCGCAGCTTACTACCGGTTGCAATAAAATTGGGTAGAATTTCAGTTCAGCTTCATTAACTCTGAGACGGTGGAGTAATATTAAAGGGGGAAAACAGACTAGGTGAAGAGAAATCAATTTCTTTAAATAAAGACGTTTTAGGGGGAACTAGTATCCATTTTTTTGAGGTTATCATTGCCATTCCTCAATATTCTAGACCCATAAACTGCATAGCAGAACTTGTATGTGCTTGAAGAAGCTACATTTTCACGGCAGGAGAGGAAATCAGAATAAATCACTGAGATGCAGGTGCACAGTAATACAAGAAGGCTCTTTCCCCTGCAGCCTGAAAGCCCAACCAATAAGACAAAAGGGCTGGGACTGAGCTCTCCGGGTCTCCCAGAGCTAAGCCAAGGAGTGTTGGGGGAGGGGGGTGTTAGGGGGAGAGAGTGGGGGAGGGGGGAGCAGAGAGAAGAATTGTTATTCGGTCTTCTTTAATGAGATGTGTTGCCCGCTGCTGAAAGATTGGGGCAGCGTCTTTTGTAATGCTAATTAGACACCTTGAGAGCTTGGCTGGCTTTGATTTCTGCTTAATCCCTTCTGCTCTCCTCCGCCTCAATCCTGGCTGGCAAATGGTTGAAAGATGGTGGGGTGTAATTTATTGCTCACGTCTATGCTGAGTTCTTTGCTAACAGGGTTGGTAAGGGGAAGATGTCTCCTACCAAAGTCGGTATGTATGTGGGACATTCATTTTGGGCTTTTTGAAAATGAATTTGAGAATAGCTCGATCTCTGCCTTTTTAGTCCAAGCACCATTGTTTGTTTATTTGTTGGAAAAGGCTGCCTTCGCAGCCAGGCAAAATGGAGGACAGAGTGGAAAATTCAGATGGCCTCTCCCCTTGGTTGCCTCAATCTCCCTAAAAACAACAAGCAAGCTGCTCATGCCTTCGCTTTTGGGGAGACTGTGATCGACCAGAAAAATGGAAACAAGAATAGTGCAAGGGTCAAAAAGAGGATTTTACCAGGTCGAAAAATCCCGCCTTTATAATTGATAGATATGTGTGCATTCTTTCCTAAAATTAAACTGTTGTATTTTTATGATTACTGAAATTATGAGTGTTTGTGATGAGTTAAAGACAATTTTTTTGAAAATGACTAGTTTTTGAAAAATGAGTAGGATGGTCCTTTCTGAAATAGTAAAAGGGAGGATTTCTGTGAAATCCTTAAAAACTAGCTAATACTGGTTTAGAGCAGCCCTGTCCGGTAAAAATGTCCTATGAACCACATAGTATTTTAAATTTTCTGGTAGCAACACTAAAAAAGGACAAAAAAACCAAACCAAACCAAAACAAAACAAAACAAAAAAACAGATGACATTAATCTTAATAATATGTTTAACTCCATATGTCAAAAATATTTCAGCATGTAATCAGCATAAAATTCATGAAATAGTTTACATTATTTGATTCATGTAAAATTTTTGACCTCCAGTGGTTGTGTTGTACTGGTATGTATTTTATAGCACCTCTCCCTTGGGATTTGCCACATTTGAAGGGCTCAGCAGCCTTGGGCTAGTGGCCACTGAACTGGATGGTGCAGGCTTAGTTCAGTTCAGTAACTGACTTGCTGAAAAACAATGGTCAGGGTGAAATCCACTATTTATGGTACGGTGGATATTATTAGCTGTATGACGTTGGCCTTGACACTTAGTCTCTAATGAGCCCTAGTTTTCTCATCTGTAAAATGATGTATTTGTACTCAATGATCTATTTATTCTCCAACCATGCCAACTCTGAAATTCATGATTCCAAAAATGCCTATCTAGAGCCTGGTTATACTAGAACTTACCCGTCCTTTCCTCTAACTTAGTATTTGAAAAGAAGCCTTCTTCTCACCACAGAGAAAATTGCAAGGTGTCCCGTATACCATTCCCATACCTTTCTTCCTCCAACTGTCTGGACCTTTCTTTGAATTCTCCTGAGGCTTATACTGTTTTAATAAAGCGTTTGATAGTGTTTAGGCTCTCAGCAATCTTCGCTCAGTACTTCTGAGTGAAGATGTAAAAGCAATTGGCAAGTAATTACTGCGCATTAGTAGAATTACGTAAACACCAAATCTCTAAAACCCAGTGGTCAGTCTTTCTTCTTTCTCTCTCTTTGTGATCTAGCTAGTTTACTGTGTCATCAGTGAAACACAAATCCTAAAGCTGACTTATGCCTATGAGTGCCTCAGTGGTCCTATTGTTCCTGTTGTTCCTTCCAGGAAGGTTATCAGTTCAACTGTCCTGAGTCATAAGTGTGGTCACTTTCTGTGCCCCAGGAGAAGCCCGTCAAAGAAGAGTGGCCCAGACGCGCAGAGTCACGATTGGTAGAGACCAGTGTGAAAAGATGGGGAAGGTGGAAGTATGTGGAGATTAACATTTAATCTTAGAATCAAACTTTTAATAAAAGAATGTTCCACACACGTATCTCATGTTGGCCTCCGTTAGTCATCCTGTTGATAAGATCTCATGGATAGCTACTACTGGCAGCATCTGGCTTTGGGACTTGAGATAGTTCTCAATGTTTGTTGAGCACCTTCCTACACTGCCTGGGCATTGTCAAGCTTACCTGATGTGGGAAAAATAGATCTAACATACTTTGTGCTAGTTTTGTGATAAAAAAGGGCCACTCGTCTCTGTTTGTTAAGAGAGTAGATCTCATGTTCTGTGTTCTTACACAGTTTAAAAAAAAAATCTTCACAAAAGCACTGTAGGTAACACCTTAGAATGTTCTAGAATACTGAAAATTTACAGGCAGGTGGTTAAAACTTGGCTGTTTTTTGAATTGGCAGTTGAGTAAGCACCCAGGTATACATTTCTAATACTGCAAAGGGGTCAGGTTGGCATTTCTCACATAACTGTTTGCTGTTGAGAATTATTTTAACCAGATCAATACAGCAGGGTTATTGTACTATTACTGTTGGCTCTCACCCAGCAGATGAAAAGAGCTCTGTTATTAGAATGGGATTTTACCTCTAAGGGGGAAAAGACTCCCTCTTCTCTCCCTTTTCTCTTGCTGAAGTGGGCACAAGACAGAAAGCAAGCCAGCAAGCGATTGAAGAAGACAGGCCACAGGGCTGCTATTAGAAGAAACGTCATAGTCTGATCGGATTCCAGAGATCCCTGGCATCTGGCCTTTGTATATTGCATCCCTACTTTTGCAAAAAGACTCCCCCCGCCCCGTTTTCTTGGTGTTTCTTCTGAAATATGAGGAAGGAACAATAAGGACCACTGAGGCACTCGTAGGCATGGGTCAGCTACTTCCGGGAATGGATATTCTACCTCAAAGGAACATCCTTTTTCTTTTGCATATATTTATTCCTGTTAATAAGGAGAGCTAAAGAATATTTCTTTTTTTCACCCAGAAGATAACTGCTTTTAAAAAGTGATAAAATGTATTTTCAGTCATTGTCTTAGAGTCAGATACGAATCAGCCCCTTTGAGAAGAAACCACCCAACATCTCTCAAGAATCTCTAGGTAGACCAGCAAACGGACGGCAAGCATTTGGAATACGACGGACTTTGAGTCCCATTACTTGTTTTCTGCGCCATCATCATTTTTTGACACACATTCCTGTGTCATGGCCCTTTCATTACAGAGTGGAATTGTCGAGTAAGGATGATATTAAATTTTAATGTTATTGCTATTATTACTGTTGACTGTTGTTAGCATTAGTATGCCTGGTTCTTTCGTTCCAGCGTCTGCAGGGCCAGAAAACAGAAGTGTGCATAAACAGTCAGGAAAATTACCGGATACCCTGGAGACCCAGCATCGCATGCTCTGCCTGTTGAGAATGATGAATCAAAATGGAAAGGTTATCATTTTCATTAGCTAGGAAAGAACAAGACCATACTTTTCTCCAAGTGTAATTACAGTGGTTCACCGGCAACATTACACTGCAGTAATTAGTCTAAAGGTGTATGTGAGGGCAGGCTTTTGCACAGACACTAGAAATATTATTTCAGAGTTTAAGGTCACAGCCTTGTGTTTAACATGTTCCAGGCAGCTTAGGGGAGGGGGGGGGAAACTAATTTGACTGGAACTAAAGAAAGACATTTGACATTTCCCAGAGTCATGCATTCAGAAACCAGTCAGGTAGAAAAATTGTATTTTATTATCTACAAAAACCAAGAAAACAAAGAAAAACAATAAAAGAAAGAAAGAAACCCTCAACAACTTAGCTGCGGAAATTGCATGTCAGAACATTTTGTAGGATAAACGGATATTCAAGTTTATTAAGAATGTGATATAAATAATTATGAGAGCTTTTGATATATGTGTTTTAATCTCCTTTTTTCCCCTAAGGCTATTGGACAGAAGAATTAATTTCTAGAAACTCTTCAGGGGAAGCAAAATAATTTCTTTACCTTCCTATAACTGTTGCAAGAGAGAAATATTTCTCTTGTACCGGTACTCAAATATGCATCTGTCCTTTGTGAATGTTTTTTGGATACTGAGCTGTTAACACTGCAATACTGAGATCTTTCAGACCTAACCCTCCAGTAGAAATTGAGTTGGAATTTTTTTCCAAAGCCTTATCTCAGGCTTCCTCTATAAGTAAAACAGAAGTGAGGACATGGAGGGCTGGGGAGGGACTAAGAAAGAAAAAATAAACTTTGTGTGAAGTTTATATTTAAAGTCATCTGTAGAAGTTTAAAAGAAACCTTCTACTTCTTCTAGAACAAGGGAGTCTTACACAAGTTACATTTCTTCCCGACGTAAAGGTGAAGGCCACAGACTCTGCGGTCTTTGGTTAAGGTTGTATTGTGCGCCGGCCTGAAAGCAATTCTCTTCAGTGTCTCTCTTCAGTCCTTAGTCAGGTAGGAACTTTCTGAGGACAAATGGGGAAACAGTATACTCGAATGAGCATTCATTCAGCAACCACATTCTGCCGGAAACCACTGCTTTGTTAACGCAAGGCTGTTTTATGTGTGTTATCTGGCCATATGGTTAGAACTGATGTTTCTCACAACTTTTGGGCACTTGGGAAATTTTAAGCATAGATGTGACACAAATAACACGGCTAGCTGATTATGTAATGTACTGAAAATTCTGCCCAAAACTTGAATTTAAAAACATTCCTTTTTGCTTGTCGCAGATGTTTCTCTACTCAAGGAAAAGTCACGCACTGCAGAATCAGATCTCTGATGGCGTAGGTTTTCTCCAGTGAGCACTCAAGTGGGAGGCCCCGGGTAGTGGGAGGACTCCGGGACTTCCTCTTCTTCCTTCTGCCCTGCCCCAGAGCAAATCACCACATCTGGCCGGGCCTCAGTGTCCTCTCTTTGAAATCGGAGATCGCCAAACCCGCTTCAGCTGCTGACTTCCTGGTCCGCTTATGGGACTCCTGCCTTTATTTACAGGCTTTATGGATAAATGAATAGATAAGTAAACATAAGTAAACATAAGTAAATAAGTAAACATAAGACCCCTAGTCCCATCTTTCCAACAAGGCCTGGAAAACTGTACAGGTGCGTTCTTTCGTATACAGCCCTGTGAGATCACCAGTAATGCAGGATCCCATGAGGCCTTTTCCCTGCACTTTGCCTCAGTTTGGGGACGCAGTCTGTGACATGGAAGAAGAATGGCTTTACAAGACCATTTTTATCATTAATTTTTCATAAAACATCCTTTTTGTTGTTGTCTTATTTATTTAAGTACACCCCTGGCCCAACGTAGGGCTCAAACTCACAACCCTGAGATCAAGAGTTGCATGGTCTACCGACTGAGACACCCTGGTGCCCTTCATGAAACATCTTTTTTTTTTTTAAGATTTTTTTTATTTATTTGACAGAGAAAGATCACAAGGATGCAGAGAGGCGTGGGTAGGGGGGAGCAGGCTCCCTGCTGAGCAGAGAGCCCAATGCGGGGCTCAATCCCAGGACCCTGAGATCATGACCGGAGCTGAAGGCACAGGCTTAACCCACTGAGCCACCCAGGCGCCCCATGAAACATCTTTTTAAAGCTAGATTAAAATAGACTAACTGAAATTCTGCTTGCCCTAGGAAAAATTGCTTTCTCCACAGACATTTAAGGAATAAATGACAGAATAAGCCTACCTTGTGTGAGCAGGACTGACCGCCACTTGCAGGAGTCCTGACTTTGGCCACAAGATCAGACTTCTCAAAAGGAAACTCAGTTTCCCCCTGAAATTCATAACTTCCCATCCCAAGTTCCCACATCCAAAAATGCTGAGGAAGCTAAGTGAGCATTTTAGTTAACCAACTATAAATTATACGTCTGTAAAACAAATCAGAAACAAAAGGGTTATCTTTCTTAGGATTATAAAACAGAGGTTTTGTTGGGAAGATTTTGACGGGTTTCTTGGGGTTCAGATCCCTCAACAGCTTTTTGAAGGACTTTGTGGGTATTCGAGATCACGTTACTTTTAAGTGCAGCAAGAAAATAGCTGTGTGCTTGAAGCGTATGTTAACTTTAGGGAAAGTGAGCCTGGATTCAGAGTACGTATTTTCGCATCGGGAAGCTTGTGGACGTACCAGCCCCAATCCTACTGATCTACCACAGAGGAGGACCTAGAACTTTGGAACTGAGAGGTGTTTTAAATCTTAGAACCCAACTCTCTTTTTCCCATGTCCTGCTACTTCCTGACCTCTCCTTTTCGCGCTGAGTAAATGTCCTAACTTCTCTATCTTAAAAATAATCTACTCAGACCCCGTGTTCTCCCATCTAACATCTGCTTCAAACATGTGGTGGCTCGTGTTTTTAAGCGACCCTCCTTGAGACTCCTCTCTGCCAGGTTCTGCGGGCAGGCCACACCCCTGCTTTGACCAGCCCTCCTCCCTCCAAGCATCCCCTTCCCGCCTGTCCTTGAACATTCCTGCTGTCGTGACGCCAGCTCTAGACCATTCTTTGGGTGCCTGATTCCACTGGCACCCTAATTTGTGCTACCAGTCACAATCTTTATGAAACACTTCATTGTCAACCTCTCACATAGTCTTAGGAATTTGTCCATTTTTAAAATTTTACCCCCGAGTTCCACCTGAAACCTTCCCCCTGCACCCCTGCTTCTTAATGCCGTGGGTGTTTTTAAGGTTACGGGAAATAGTCCATTCTCTTAAAGGTTGTCTGATAGTCACTTCATTGCAACTTCAGTCTTATATACATATATATCGAGGAGGGCATTTATTATTCATTTTAGTTAGTTTTTTAAGGGGATTGGAATAGATTGCAGCAGCTTTTCATCCAAGTCCTGGCTTCCTTATGCTCATTTTTGCTTTGTGTCTTTCGAGGAACTTTAAGAGCCTCACTGGTGAGACAGGATGCATGACTAAGGGGACAGAAGAGGTGACAGGAGGATGTTTGCCACCGTAAATTACCACACATAGCCATTTCCCTGCATCCTTGTGGCAAATATCAGTTAAATACTCAACTATAAATAGTTCTCTGGTGGTTGATCAGAAGCCCCACCCTCTGCTGTGCACACGTAGCAAGTCTCCCCGACTCTGGGTCTGTGTGAGCTCGCGTGGCTGTTACCTGGTGAGCCAGGGGAGCCCAGCAGTGCGGACAACAGCTGTCCACCTTCATTCAAACAAGACGGAAGCAGCAGCTACAGTCTCAGGGGCTCAACAATCTCATATTGTTGCTAGATTCGTTTCCCGAAAACTTAATGTGAGATGAAGTGTAATTGCAGATTTCCTTAAGAACCATTGACAGATACTTAGCCTAAGTCATAAGCAACTCACACTGTGAAATGTGTACAAACATGCTAAGTTTTCCTCCAGAAGAATATACTTCAGTAAAAACCAATATTCATCATTCTTGTTAAATAAACAGCCATTCCCATTCGATGGAGAAGTTGGGGAGATGTTCTTTGGTTGCCACTCGATTTTCAAAAGGGGTGAATGTGGCAGGAAAGTTCCTTAGTTTTCAGGGAGTGAAGGAAGTGCCTGGTAAGTATCCTCCCAGAGACCTTACGACCTTTGGCTAAGGGGGCTACATTTTGAACAAGATAGTAAAAAAAGATAGTAAATTATGGTGTGTTTAGGTATTGGCATCATATGATGGAGAGGAGAGTTTGGTGTTTTGTTTTTAATTGTTAGGTGGTCTGTTTAGTGCAGCTGTGTTTACGTTTCCTAAACCCTAACTACCCGACTGCGGTAGCAAGTCCCTACATATGAGAATAGGGACAGCTTTTTTTTTTTTTTTTTAAGATTTTATTTATTTATTTGACAGACAGAGATCACAAGTAGGCAGAGAGGCAGGCGGAGAGAGAGGAGGAAGCAGGCTCCCTGCCAAGCAGTGAGCCTGATGTGGGGCTCAATCCCAGGACCCTGAGATCATGACCTGAGCCAAAGGCAGAGGCTTTAACCCACTGAGCCACCCAGGTGCCCCTAGGGATGGCTTTTTTGAAATCTTCTTGTCCGTGTGCTTTGACACAGAGAGTTGTATTTATCAAGCAGTGAAGGCAAAAATAATTCTAGGCACAATCATTCCGTGCAGCTAGTTGCTACTACATCAGACATTTTGACAGCCTTGTTAGAAAGAAGTAATTGGTGCTTTAAATGTACTTCACAGTGGACGAAACTTGGAAGTGGTAGAATGTTTTCGACTGGTCACATTTCTTCAGCCAATGTTTTGGCTGATTTAACTTCTTTGTTATTAAAGATGTGTGCTTAGACCGTAAATGTAGATTGAACCTGGAGAGAATTAACAGTCCCATATCTTTGCTGTCTTTCTTCCTAAAAAAAAATAAAATAAAAAATGAAACATGAACATGGAGTCGTGGCTACAACAAAGAAGAGACGGCTGCTTATGAGAGAGTAAATGTATTTAATAAGGAAATAGCCGTAGGAATTAATCAGTAATTGCAGAGTTATATGCAATGTGTGAAATGTTTAGATGCAGGGACTTAATGACTACTTTTCGAGGCATTTTCTTTACTGTTACATCCCTCATAACTCAAATTAATGTTTATTACTACTCTTCCCCATTGCCAAAATATTTTCATGAATTTGGATTAGAAGCAGCTTGTTCTGGCTTGTTGGGCAACGTTGCTTGGAGAAACCAAGTGATACTTAGAAGAGTTTTGTGTGTCTTGGAGCCCTTAATTATCTTACTTATGTTGAAGGAGGAAGCTAAGTTTTGTTTCATAGTTATGTAAGAAAGTAAGATTTCATGCTAGGCTCATTTTATATTAGTGCATAGGTAATAGCGTCTGTCAGGAAATTTGAATTAGTGGTTCTTCTATTAGCTGCTCAGTAGCTAGCAATCCAGAATCCGCTTTAACTCCGAGCGGATGCCGCTTACTGGTCCATGTCTGGGCTGGCACTTCTGTTTTGGATCCTGAGGTGTTTGCCCTTACCTTTCCTTTTCTCTCCCCTTCTCTCCACAGATTGGCGAAAGACAACAAGTGTTAGTGACCGAAGAGTCTTTTGATTCCAAGTTTTACGTTGCCCACAATCGATTCTACGAGCAGGTGAGCAACACTTCCGAGGCCTGGTGCTTTCTCCGGAGTGAGAGAGGGCTGTGGAGCAAATCACTTAAGCAAAAGGAACAGAAAGGAGGGGAGGGTTGCAGAGTCCTGTCACAGCGAGGGGATTTTAGAGCATCGGGTCGGCTCCATGAACAGGGCCTTATCTCTGTGGGTTGGTCCACAGAATGCCTCTGCAAAGGAGTAAGTGTGTTTTTGTCTTTAGTCGTCTTTGCCGGGACCAGCCGTAGGCTTTAGGAGGCGAGAACAGGTAGTCCCCGCGGCTGGAATTCCCACAGCCTGGCAGAGGAGAGGGGGAGCCTCTGTCCAGGGAACAGGAAGGATGAAGGGGAAGGGCAGGGATTTCCTCCCGAAGCCCCAGCCCCGGCGCTCGCTCAGGTGGTCCGTCGGTCGGTGGTTTTTTCGGTTCTGTTTAGTTGTAGGATTTTTGTTTGTTGTTGTTGTTGTTTTAACTTCCACCTTGGTAAGAATGCTGGGGGCCAAGGGGAAAGAGTCCATTCTGTGAATTCAGCTCACGGGGCCAGCTCTGGAGACCAGCATGAGGATCAAACCGGCTTCACTGAGAGCATCGTCTTCACGGGCCGAGCCTGCCCACTGGCCAGCAGCCTTGCCCTCCCTTGTAAACTGGACCAGCTCACCGCACTGCCGGCCCGCCCAGCTTCTCTCTCAACATTTAGGATTCCACTCCCCCAAGATGGGCAGTGGTTCAGAAGTGACTGAAGAACACAGGTGCCTCCCTCAGGGGCCGTGGCCCTGGAAAAGGCCCAGGAAGAGAGGGGCTCTCCCCTACTCGGCAGTAGACTCTCCATGGGCATAGGGATTTCGTGTGTCACTCTTGGACTCTGTTAATGGTTTTTTGCTTTGTTTTGTTTTGTTTTGTTTGAGATTTTCTTTATTTGAGAGAGAGCACCAGCAGGGGAAGGAGTAGAGGGAGGGGGAGGAACAGACTCCCCGCGGAGCCGGGAGCCGGATGGGAGAACTCGATCCCAGACCCCTGGGACGATGACCTGAGCCAAAAGCAGACACTTAACCAACTGAGCCACCCAGGCGTCCGACTCTTAACTTTTCTTAATACCAAATGTGTTTTCCTACTTTTTGTTCCTTTCTCGTTAAATAAGAAGTGAATTTTTTTTTCCCCTATGGGTCGTGGCTGAAATTAGAGTGTGGGAAACCTCTTCGGGCTAGTGTGGGCGAGTCAGGGAAGGGAAACCCCCTTTCCATGTCCGAAAGCAGGGAGGCCGTAGTCGGAGAGACCTCCCCTGCTGATGCTTCCCAGGGAATAACCCCAAACTGGGCCCTGAGTTCTCAGGAAACGTGGGAGGAACTTTTCCAGGCCCAGACTAAACGTGCCCTGTTCCATACTCGGCAGAAACGACAGCGGAGGGGGGTTCCCAGCACTTGATGCTGGAGACGAGTTTCTTCCCCATTTTCCATCTCATTAGTTGGCTCCCAAGAGCCATTTTCCTATTCAGGCCAACCTGCTCGGCCCTGGGGAGGAACTCGATTGTATTTTGGTCGCCTCTTCCCTCTCTTTTCTCTGCCATCTGGGTTTCTGCCTCAGCAGGAAACTTTTTTCCCCTTCATTTTAAAGGCAATGGCATGCCTCATTAGCTGTTTCCTCCAATTTAAAGCAGCCGGGCTTTTTCCAATTATTACAACTGGAGGGGGAAAAAACACTGAGCCCTTCATTCAGATCAAGGCAGCAGATCAAGGAGAGTTCTTTCTCCCCAGAATAGTACCACATCTCCCAGGGACAGTTTACTCTAGAGATTTTTCTTGTTGTATAAAAACCGATTTAAAGGGGTTTTCATATTCTGATACTAAAGCTCTTTGAGTTCACGTGCTTGCTGTGAGTAATTCAGCGCCCAGGTGACCTTTTTCCTCTCCTTTGATGGGGCCGTGGACTCAGTGGTCATAAAAAGAATCAAACCCAGAAAGACCCAGATCCCTCTTTGCCTCCCAGAGAAGTCGGCCATGGAACCCTGGCTCACCTCCAGCATGTCTGTCTCTACAGCGAAGCGTATCAAAGATGTCAGAGGAATGATTTTTCTAAATAAGATGAGCTCCAGAAGTGGAGATGGTATCTAGAAATGACAGTATTACTAGGTTGGAATGAGTCTGTTTGTTTTGGATCCTGACTTGAAAAGCCTGGCGAGCGGCTAAGGCCCCGACACAGAAACGTGAGGGAGACACGCCGTGTGCAAACGTCCTCCGGGTCCCCAAGGACCGGAACGTTTGCTCGAGGTAAACAAGTGCTTCCGTCAGAAATCTCGAGCGGAGAGAGACCGTCTGACAGTTCCTTGTGAACTAGCCAAAGGAGCCTTCAGAACTGCCGATTGTCTGTGGAGGTAGAAGGAACCAACGTGCCTGTCCCAGGACAGAGCGAGAGACGGGAACGGAGGCTGTTGTTCATCAGAGGAGTCATTGAACTCCAACACCAACACTTGGGCCATTAAAAAGGGCGCTTTTAAATGCTCTTCTGCTCCCTGCCCCTCAAATCACACACCCATGCTCTCTCTCTCATGCACACACGCACACACACTCATGCACACACAAACACGCGGCCTTTATCTGAAGTGTCTATTCAAACCATGATTCTGACCGCTGACTTGGCAGGTATGGAAAGTATAAGGCTTTCATCAGCGTTGTCTCAGTTTTCCTCATTGCATGGGACAGCCGAGAGCAGCATATCAAAGGCCTGTCCAAAAGCGACTGGCTTGATTGCTGGGGGCTCCCCCCGGGTCTGCCTGCCACATGCCTGAGGACAGCAGGCATCCCGAGGAAGGCGCATTGTCTCCAGCCCGTGGCTCCTCCCACACGCGCCTCCCTCGCCTGCAGGATCTCCAGATCCTTGAGCAGCTGGAAGATGGAGCCTACTCGGGACAGGGTCTCAGGACAGAGAGAAGAGGCAAGGAGGCAGCCAGGGATACCCGAATAAAGGATGGACTGCGGCGGGTAGTCCTAGGTCAGTGTGGGTTCATTCATTGTGACGAACGTACCGTACTCGTGGTCGGATGTTCATGGAAAATAGGGGTCTGAGGTATCCGGGACTCCTCTGCTTCCTTTGCAGTCATCCTATCAATCTAAAACGGTGCTCTAAAATGGCAAGTTTATTTTGTTCAAATTAAGCCTTCTGAATTTTTCTTTAAAGGTCTTAGTGCCAAAGAACCCCACATTCATGGGGAAAATGATCGAAGTGGACATTTACGAATCAGGGAAACACTTCATGAAAGGGCAGCCAGTATCAGACGCCAAAGTATACACGCCATCCATCAGCAAACCATTAGCAAAGGGACAAGTCTCAGGTTTAACAGAGGTGAGTAAAAGACGCTTTTCTCTCTACCTTGCTGGTAAAACAGCAGCTGCAGAAGCACAGAGATTCCAGACCGTGTTTCTGTTATCATTTCTAGTTCCCTCTTTATGTATGCATGAGGCTTTAATCCTTCCTGACAGACTGAACTCTGAATTAGAAAGATGCAGTTTTGCTGATGCCTTTAGCTTTGCTGCTCCGCCTGGAGAGGGAATGAGCCCTTCCTACTTCTAGGCCAGCCGTAGAGGGCAAAAGGCATTATTTTCAGGTGAAAGATGGAACACAGAAGATCATCTGATCCAGGGCATCTCTGTGTCAGGAGATCCTGAGTGGAAGGGGGTGATGAGAGGAAGGGTTTCTTGCTTTACGAAGCTGTTGATAATACAGTAAACGCCTGCAGTTAAACAGGCACTAAAGCGTGTCGGTGTGTGTGGTGTGAGTGCCTTTCTCCAGGCTGTTTGTTGAATATCTGCTTTAGTCATGTGGAGTGAAAATTAAACAATTTTTTTCCTTTCTATAAAAAAGTAACCTGACCCCTCTTTTATACCTTGGTGCAAATCTGGCTGTTTTCCAGTCTCCCTCTTACATTTCATTGAGCTACAGTTGTAAAAGCTGATGGGGTGTGAAATGAAAATGTGTATCACATTTCTAAGCATCATTTGATGTCCTTTCTCCAACACAATTGTTAAGCACTCCACAAAAAAGTGTGCAGCCATGACTTTGCGTACGGAAAAATGAGAAGCGATGTTTATCTGGCCATCGAATTCCACGATTGTTTGAATGTATGTATTATCTTTCCCCTCAAAATAAACTGCCAGGGCATGTTAATTAAGCATCGAGCGTAGCAACAAAGAGGGTCCTGTTATCTGTGCTCTCACTCACTGTGGTGATGGACTCTGATGCCCAAACACGAGTGACGCCTCTCGTGAGCCTGACAGGTGCACGTGAAGAATCCGCGTGCACGGCCATCGGACTGATAAATGGAGTGACACAGGCTCGCCTTCGCCGGGGCCCTGCCAACTGTGTGTCATCCCGCTCAGCCAGGAGTGAGCTCTAGTACTTGATAAGCATAGCCATTAACGGTTGCTGTTGCTTCAAAAAAAAAAAAAAAAGTCTTTGGGGTTTGGGATGGATGACCAGGAAGGAACACTAGAATCCAGAATTTAAATTCTCTTGCATAAAGATTTGGCTTCTGATGCGTTAGCTAATCCTTGAGGGATTGTTAAAGGAAGTGGGCTTTTTGTTGTTGTTGTTGTTTGTTTGTTTTTCTACAGACTACGTATTACAAGGTTGACTTTACATAGCCACAGTGAAAAGGATTTCACAGCAAATGGCAGTGGTGGGCAAATGATTGTTTAATTCCTTCAATGTAGGTCTATTGAAAAGGATAATGTTTTGAAACATTATCCTCAACCAAGAAAAGCAATACCCTTTTGTTAGTTCCTTGACTGTCGTGTTACCTGCTACAAGGGCAGCACCGTTTAAATTTGGGGGGCAGCCTCCTCTCATCCCCTGTCCTCTCTCCCTCCAGCCTGGAAAACGCATTGTCATCTGTTCTACCAACGGACCTTCTCTGCATGGGACTATTCCAGATCCTGGGTGAGATGAGGGAAAGTCACTTGTGTGTTGGCCCTCCTCGGTTTCTAGGAAGGGGCAAGGCCACACGCATGAAGCCAAAGGGTTAGGACTTTCGAGGGAAAATCAGGCCAGGCTTCCATCACCGTTTGTGACTTCCTGTATGTCAGGACTGAACGTGGCTTTACACTTCATTACTGGTCAGCTTTTAAAGATAACACCAGGCTCAGGGTCAAAAAGCCTTCTTCAGTCAGTGTGTCCTGATATTAGAAATGTTTTTGCTGATGACACAAGCCAAAATAAATTAAGCAGGAGGAGAACAGCTTGTCACACTTTTATAGAGTAGAGAAGTGGGTAGAGGTTGTAACCATGTCTCAGACTCGTTGAGCTCTTTGAGCACCGGTAAAGGTTCTGGAACTCTTGAATGACAGAACCAGCATACTTCCTCCATGGATGAAGCATGACCTTGGGGTCTGACAGACCTGAGTTTGCATCTGGACTTGCCAGTTTCCCCTAACTATGCAACTGCCAAGCTTCCTTTCGTCTTCATTTCAATGGGAAGACTAATGTCTCGCCTGTAGGGTCATTGAAAGGAGTCCCTTTGGTAGTGTCTGTAAGCCACCTGATACTGTTCCTGGGGCATAGCAATCAGCTTCCAAAGGGTCGTTTCCCCTTTCCCATAAATCTAGTTGCATCTAGAAAGAGCAAACCCTGAAGATGACCTGGTACTAATCATTGTCGTTGTGTTTCGTTGTTTTAGCCCTCATCATGCAGTACATGCTGTCTAGGGGTAAGCGAGGGGAGTGGATTTCTATATACGATGGTCTGTTTAGGACAGAGGACCCATCCCATCGGAATGTGTTTCTGCATCTTGTAGGCTTTTCCTTAGTTTGTCTAGAATGGCGACCTCCCCTGTACACTTTGTAAAGACATCTGGAAAGGTCAAAGCATCTAAAGCAAAGTATTGTATTAAGTAATTATTGGCCAAAGTAAATGCATTTATCCTCATTGAGAATTTTATGATTATTCTCTAAGTATTTAGCCCGATGCTCCTTGAGAGTTATTTTGTCCCCCTTTAGGTCCTGTTGGCATCTTCTGATAAAACTAGTGAGAGGTAGAACAGACTGGGGGAAGGGGCGCAACCTGGGTGGGCATCGTGGGATCCAGATGATAGCATTCTGGCATCTGTGGTAACAGACTTTTTGACCTTTTGTATATCACTTAGGTTCCCTGGACCTCAGTTGTCTCCGGGATTCTGTGATTGAAATATTCTGTTTGACAAAAATGGATTGACTGCCTACCCTGTGGCAGGGCGTTGAATTCTATAAATATTAATAAATATCAGGCCTTGTTATTTTCAGGTTGTAAGTGAGTGCCCACAACAGGATGGAAAAGGCGAGCAATAATCAAGTCAAAGTTTACTGTCCTGTACGAAATTATATGCTAGGAAACAGCATACGGTAACATCTTCCATGAGTATTCCCCCATCTTTCCTCTCAGTTTGGTTAAAGGAATAGAGAATTAGAAAGAGAGGGTGATAGGAAAGAAGCAAAATTGCCTGAATATTTTTAAGGAATACGGAAGCAAACAGGTACCGATAAGCTAACAGGGGACATTTCTGAGTATCGTTTTAAGGATAATTAATTTCAAAAAAAGGTTATATAATAATTAAACAGGGGAAGGCATCATGGAATTCAAAGGACAGATATAAATCAAAGAAAGGGGAGATCATGAACTTTTATATGAAAAGTTTCAGGGGGCTTTGTTCTTAGGAGGAAGCAAGGGACACATACGTTTTCATAGATGTTCTTGGATCATAATTCTCAAGTGTGGTCTCCAGACTTGCAGCATCAGCAAATCTGGGAACTTGTTAACAAGGCGAATTCTCAGGCTTCAAACTGGACCTGAATCAGAAACTCTGAGAGTAAGGCCCAGTAACCTGTTTTCTTAATAAGCTCTCTGGGTAATTCTGGTGCCTGCTCAAGTTTGAAAACCACTCTTCTAAGAAAATGATTCTCAAGTGGGAAAGAGGGTTTGCTATTTATAAAAGCAGTTTTAATATTGTAATGTAATAAGGCCAAATTTCCACACTTGGAACTTCAGAAAGCGTGGGACCGCATCCCCCTGGATGGTGAAGACTGTCTCATCTGCGTATTAATAATTCTTCTGAAGTGGGTTGTAGAAATGACTGTGGGGACATGCAAACGTCACCTGCCTGTGGGGAGGGGATACTTAGGGGGAAGGGCCATAGGCATGGGAACCCTGAGAAAAAGCACAAGTTTTAAGGTGTTGAAGAGTGGTGATATTTTTGCCACGCTCCCTCATAGAGCCCAAGTGTGTCGTAACGTATCCTGTTCAGTGCGATGATCATTTTACACAGTTGAAGTTTCCTCAGAAAATTGCCGTGCCTTCCAGTCGTGCCACCTGAAGAAAACCCATGGGGAAATAGCGCCTACTGCACCAGATCCGTGACCACCTGATAATATGAATAATTACTGAAGAGCCGTCTATCAAAGACTGGGATCAAGGAGTTGTTTTGTTTTAACTCAGTTATGGAAAATTTGTACTGTAGCAAATTTCAAGCATAATACATGTCACATACCCGTCACCCACCTTTAACATGTGTAACTTCTTGTCTTCCACACTGAAAATCCCAGGTCCTGGTCACCTCGCATAAGTACTCACGGGCTGTGTCCTGTGCTACTCACGTAACTGTCCACGAATAACCATACTAGCGCCATCACCTACAGTGTGACTCCTGAGCGCGGAGCTGATTTGAGGTGGCGGTGGTGGGGAGGTGGTTTTACAGGTGTTTTTGTTGCTGGGTATTTCCCTCGAGGACTGTACAGGCAGAGGGTAGTTTTGAAGTTAGCCGAATTCATTCCTCTCTGTACGGCTGTACCAGCCAGTGACTACTCTGCTAGGAACATTTGTTCCACTTTATTTTCAAATTTGGGGGGAATTTAAAAAATTTAGTTTTGTTTCAAAATCATGTAAAATATTTAGCAAAATCAAATCTACGGAAGTATGTTCTGAGAAGTTCACCTTCTGTCTTCTCCACCCTGTTTCTTCTCTTACCTATTTAAGGAATTTTGTTTGCTTTAGTTTTTGGCTTATTCTTCCAAGGGTTTGCTTTAACAATATAAACAAATACATGTACATGTTTTTTGCCACCTCCGTCCTAGATAAATTATAGACACTTTTGCTGTTTTTCACAGTGTATCTTGACAGTTACTGCCTAGAAGTATATGAAAATTCAATGGATGTTTACAATGATTTTTGTTGGGCTCTTCGGCAAAATACATGAGAGTCTGTGTTGTTCTTGTCTCTAAGTTGAATACTATTACCCTGTATGAAACCCAGCATCTTCTCGGTCAAAGAAGAGAGAGGCGGGATTACCTCAAAGTATTTACGTAGCCAGAGAGACAGCAGACTGGTCAGAAGGTAGTGGTTAGGTGACTATCCTCACCAATATGTGGTGTTTTCTGGAGTTTCGGTAGTGGCCGTCCTGAAGGATGTGAGGTCAGGCCCGGGTTTTTCAGCCCAGGCTTAAACCAACTTTCCCTTTGGAGTTGCAAGAGTCTTACCAATGACTTCACGGCTTTAGTTGTCTTCTGGATACCACTCGACCACTCGGGCTTGTGCCGGATGCAGAGAAAAAAATGAGGAGAAAATGGACGGTATTAACCGTCTTCTCTGTGTTCTATGGAAAGTGGTATTTGCGTTACCAGCCTGTGTTAGGAAGACAGGAGAATATGAACACTACCCCTGCTTGATCGAAGCTAACTAGTTTTACTCCTGGTGCTCTTTCCTCTCTTGTGGCCCATCTTCTAACAAATTACTTGGATCCTACCATCTCTGAGATCAATACTTAAGAAGTCAGAGCCATTTCATGCCTGAATCGGAAGAAAATTCTCTCTGATTCCAAACTTAAGTAGTGAGTTTTATTGCAAAGTTTTTCTTTTTTTGAGTTTATTCCTAGTAGGAAAGGATTGCTTTAAATAAGAAAGAGGTGGTGGCAGGGTGGGGGGTGGTGATTTGTGGAAGCAGCTCGAGATTTGGAGTCTCTCGTGTTTGGGTTCAGATGGGAATTACACGCTTCTCTGCTCCTGTACAACCTCCTTGAATCACAGTTTCTTCATTTGTAAAATGGACACAATCGAGCCACAGAGGATTAAATTAGATCATGGGGACAGAATGCCTGGTGTATCACACGTGCATTAATATTTGATAAAAGGATTCAGTAAGTGTACTTTTAAAAATCAGTGATTTCCTGGGTCTTAATTTTTTTTTTTTTTTACGTCAATGTTTTTTTAAAAGGTACTTTGCTTCCATTGGCTTTCACTCTATAGTATTGTACAGCAGTTAAGAACACTGATGCTGGATTCTGAACACTTGTGTCTGAATCTGTTCCACCACTTACAAGGAGTATGACCTTGGGTAAACTCTTCTTATCTCCACCTCCTCTCTCTCCTCCATAAACATGGATAATAGTACCTGCTTCATGGGACTACAGGGAAATGGCTTAACAGTCAATAAAGATTGGCCCCTCTTAATATTATCATTATTAATTTGTGATACATTCCACACAGTGATGCAGAGAAGGTAAAAATTGCCCAACCTTTGATCATTTCAAAAGTTGTCATCGGGACACCCAGGTGGCACAGTCAGTTGAGCGTCCGACTCTTGGTTTCGGCTCAGGTCATGATCTCAGGGTCGAGAGATCGGGCCCCTCATCAGGCTCTGTGCTCTGTATGGAGTCTGCTTAAGACTCTCTCTCCCTTTCCCTCCGTCCCCCCGCCCTGGGAGTGCTCTCTCTCTCTCAAATAAATCCTAACAACAACAACAAAGATAGTTGCAATCATAAGCTGTCGATTTCCTACAAAATGGCGGATGAAAACAGACGAACTTGGCAGCCCCTCCACATAATGAGAAAAACCGATGAGCAGAAAGAGACCCCACAGCAATTTCAGAGCTCAGATATTCATCCTGACAGACGTTTCTTTCTCTTTATGTGTCTTTCTAATGGCGACTGTTCTAGAACGGAGAGCTGGACCCACCATTCCGTTTCTCAGATGCAGTGGGAAGGTTGCCCCCAGGGTTCCTGGCTGCCACCTGTTTCTCATCCGTTGAGACTTTGATCCCAGTAATGGATTCACTTGAGCAGTTAGATGGCTCAGCACCAGCACAGCCGACTGCCCGTGGAAAGGAAGCAGGAGTTTTAAAGGGTGGCACGGTTTGCCTTCATTCCCAAAGGGCCAGCAGGATATTCAGGTGGACTGAGTTTTATGTACAAACCATACTATATTTTCAGAGCTCTGACCCTTACAAAAGCACCGTAAAACTGCTTTCCTCTCCATCTAACATTCATTTCCAAAACCACTGAAGTGAAAGGGTCTATTAGTTCAGGGCCACATTTGAAAGCACATGAAAACTGCGTTCACGAGGTTAAGAAATGGCTTAATAATTAAGTTAAAACAGTTGAAAGTGGATCTAATTTCAAACAGATCAGCTAACCGTGTTAGAAGCAAATGAGGGTGTGTTCCTTCCTATTTTCCTTCCAGCCCTGAGATATTGGCTCCAACCCCACGTGGTTTTTCTCATTCCTTTTTTTTTTTTTTTTTTTAAACTTGATATAAGATTGACTTCTTCATTGCCCATATGTTAAATTGGTGTCGCCCACCGTGAAAACACAGTACACTGGCTATTAAGTCCATTTCGTTCATGCCGCACCCATCAGTGTCTTCTGCCCGCCCGTTAAGACGTGGTTGGGTGTCGCTGTCTCGATACGTAGATTTTATTCTGTGCTGCTGAGCTGTATATTTTATTGGCATTACAGCTGAACTCATCGCTGTGATTATGTCAGCTCAGGATGCGCTTGGTGTGTCCGCTGTACCTTCGTGTACCTGTTTGGTGACCATCCAGAGTACCATCTGAGTGTCCCACTGCTCAGCAGTCTGCTCTCACGCCTCTTGCATCACCACCCATGCAACCACGGACGATAATTTCCTCCTCCCGAGGCCTGGTGCTGGGGCACGGGGAGGGGAACTGTGTGCGTCATGGAATTGTGCCTTCATAGCAATAATGGCTCCCAGTCAGTGACCCTGTCCTGTGCGCGTGGCATGAAGTTTACCGATGCTACCTTTTTACCCGTGTTCTCTCACTGTATTCCTGTAGCCTCAGCCACAGCAGCTGAACACAGGAGCACTGCTATGCTCGCTCACCAAGAGGCATAGGAGGGAGGACTTGGCCAGGCGCTGCCCCTCCCTCTGGACCTGGACTCTGGAGGGAGTAGAAGGCACAGCGAGCTTGCGGTCAGAGGCAAGGGCAGACGCCCAGAGCAAGGAAGGAAAGAGACTAGGCCCCCTGACACTGGATTGTTCACACATGCGCCATGTGCCTGATGCCTGGAGTCTTATGGTGGGTTTCAGCGTTTACCGACTTTAATGTTATTGAGGCACCGGCCCACATGTTGGCGATACAAATAACAAAGAGCATCCTGGCCTTTGAGGAGGTTTTAGTCTGGGTGTGGTTCTGGTAATACTCTTCTTCCATAGGGACCCTGGTAGGCCAGGGAGGGGGTCTTATGTATGTACACCAGCTGCCCTGGGCAACATAATGGCTCTGGAGGTGAAAGTTTTATGGGTGATTTTTTACCAAGTCTAGAATGAATTCATTAAGAACAAAAGGTATTCTTCATCATAAAAGCAACAAATAGAAAAAGCTTTCTTAGGAAAACCAAAGTGGTATCTTGGCAACACCCAAACATGAAAGGTCAGCTAGGCCCAGTCTCATGTCCCCACCAACTGGGAGGAGGGAGACTCCAACAGAGGAGTATCTGTTGTGATGGTTTGAACTCATGTGTCCTGAACTGCACTTTGATGCTCTCGCATTGGCTATGTTACGCTTCCTCCATCAGCTAGCATGGCATGGCCGTGTCTCAGTTTGCCTGGGACAGCCTTGCTTTATACCTGTTGTCCTGATGTAACTGATCATGGTGCCCCTCTCTTTACTCCCCACCATGTTCTGGTTCAGAAGATGAATCACGCGGCCATCCTGTCAATTTCCAAAGTGGACCCGGTACTTTGCTAAGTGCCGCTTGGGACGCAGAAGTCTAGGACGTGGTCCTTGCCCTCAGGGAGAGGAAAGTCTAGTGGGGAAGAGGAGATATGTATGTTTGAAACAAAATATGTAATATAGCAAGTGCTCAGTAAGAAATTGGAAGCTGGGAAGCCTCTCAAGGTTGGAGGTATTGGGGGATGTGTGGGTCAGGGTTCTTTGCAGACAACAGAAAAATGTTCATCTAGTTTAAACAGAAAGGGGGATACAGTTCACAGAGTCGTGGGAGAGGCTGGCACGTAGATGCTGCTAGAACGACAACACCCAGAACCACACAGAAGGTGCCAGTAAGAAGTCTTCCCTGGCCCCACCCTGTACCTCAAAGGCGGAGTTCCCACGCCCATCCGCCTCCTCACGGAGCCCACTCCACAGTCCGTCCCTCCCGGCATGGCCTCTGGGTGTAGAACCTGGCTCTCAAGCCTGCGTCCAGGGACGAAGGAGAAAGGGAGATGGTCCCCAGAGTCTGTAGTGATAAGAATCCTCCGCGTGGAGACCCAGTGGTGTGAAGAGGCTGTTGGAACAGTTTCCCCTGCAGGGGTTGTCATGGATGTGCTGGGCTTAGAACTGGACTTGAAGGACAGAAGGGACCAAGGCAGCAAGTGAAGAAGGAGATTCTCTCAGTGTGAAAGGAACACAAGTCAAGGGACAGAAAACACAGGAATGCAGCTGGCCTTCTGTGTGCATCCATACACAGATGCGGGCCGGTGGGAAGCGGTGGGAAATGATGTCTCCTGGGAAGGGGGAGACCTCTGGGTTCTGAAGGCAAATAGCACGAGACAGAAGTTGGGCTTTGCTACAGTAACACATAAACTCCGAAAGCTCGGGCTTCATCCTGCATACACTGCCACACATCGAGAACCTCGTGAGGCGCCGTTGGGAATCAGGGACACCCTGTTCCACGCAGTCCCTCAGGGACCCAGGCTGATGGCAAGCAGAAGTTTGCTGGAGAGCCAGGCTCTTCCGTCCCCCAGCGCCAGAGTGGCTGATGACATTTCTGTTCACGACAATTGACCGGAATATTCGTGTGGCCCCACCTACTTCAAGGGTTTGGGAAATACATACTTATGGCATGGCATGGCCGTGTCTCAGTTTTCCTGTTGTCCTGATGTAACTGATCATGGTGCCCCTCTCTTAACTCCCCACCATGTTCTGGTTCAGAAGATGAATCACGCGGCCATCCCGTCAATTTCCAAAGTGGACCCGGTACTTTGCTAAGTGCTGCTTGGGACGCAGAAGTCTAGGACATGGTCCTTGCCCTCAGGGAGAGGAAAGTCTAGTGGGGAAGAGGAGATATGTATGTTTGAAACAAAATATGTAATATAGCAAGTGCTGTATTGAAGTGCCTGCCATGGCCGGTTGGAAAATCTTTGAGGACCAGCAGAACTGTGAAAATCATCTGTGGGAGGAAAAACTGAGGAGCACTGGGCCACCCTGTCTGTCTTGCTCACCAACAGCCCTCAGGCCCAGCACAGCGGCTGGCTCGTAGCTGGCACTCGGCACATGTTTGTTGAATGAATTTGGCTCTCGGTGACATGCAGGATGGAATGGAGAGTTTCTCCACCACAGGCAGGGAAGTTGAGAATAAATCTATGACTTCAGCTTGGGATATTAGTATATTCTTTAAGGACTAAAAAAGAAAAATTATAGTCGAGCTACAGAACCTGTTCTTGGAGGTCATTCGACGTCTTGATAAGCACATTGCAAAAGCCCATTTTTAAGTTGAAATAATCTTGCAAATTTAAGTTCTTTTTGTGGAAACTTTAAGGATGAGTACTTTAGAGCTGGGATGCTTCTAACCATAAATTTGCGTTTTCTTCCCTTTTTTTTCCTAAAGATGAATCTGACAGCCTGTTTCTCCCATCATGCTCAGAAGACTAACTTTGAAATGTGCCTCAAATAGAACTATGGATATTTCTGTTTTCTAACGTAGTTTACAGCATTTTAGATGTAAAGGGTTTTGGAGAAATTAGTTTTCTCCTGCCCCTCTGTCTCCCCAGTGCAATTCTATAAAATTATTGAGAAACACAAATATTCAAGCCGTATGTCAAGTCAGCAGTTATCTGGTAGGATGTCCACGTACAAAAATGGGATGCAGTAGGGCTCAGTGGGCTAAAGCCTCTGCCTCTGGCTCAGGGCTCGATCCCAGGACCCGCATCGGGCTCTCTGCTTAGCAGGGAACCTGCTTCCATTCCTCTCTCTCTGCTTGCCTCTCTGCCTACTTGTGATCTCTGTCAAATAAATAAAATCTTAAAAAAAAAAAAAAAAAAAAAGGGATGCAGTGCCCTCCAGATTTGCCCCTGCTTGAGACAGGACCACAAAAGCAAAGAACCACAGCAGACATACTTTATCAGGATTAGCATTTTCCTTCCAGAAACTCCTGGCTCCCAAGGCTTCTCGCTTGCACACATCTGTTCTGAAAGATAGAGTATGTCTTAAGCACAAAAGCTGTGGAGTCGCCCTGTGTGGATTTAGACTTCTGGCTCTGTTCCTTATTAACTGTGTGGTCCTCAGCTGATCACTTACCCTCTCTGGTGTGTTTCCTCTTGCATAAATGGGGGGTAATAGAAATCTATCTGACAGGGTGGTTTTGACGAATGAGATGATGCGTGAGAAGCACTCAGAGTATTACCTGACACATAGGAACAGATCAATGGTGTGAAGTTGGGGCCGTGGTGATAGCAGTGATTTCTCTGGACCCAAATAATCAGAGTGCGAATGGTATTGTGTCCCTGGGCATGGGTTATGTTTTGCGCGAATCACATACATACCATGAGAAGAGGACTTGGTCATTGTTTTTTCAGGTACGTGGATCACCAGCAAGAGCATTTGTAAAGTCCAGTTGCCTAAAATAAATAATCATGATCATGATTTAAGTTTCCCCTTTTCACTGACTTTGAGTAGCTGTTCCTTTTCTGTGATCCCTTCAAGATGAGGTCCGTTCTTCTGAACAATCTCCGAACATCGATGGTACTAGATAGTGTTATTTGCGACAGATCTTTTTCTTGTAGATATTCTTGTAGGAGGTAATTTCCTCTTCTGTGTTGTACTATATTATCTGAAAATAAACACAATCTGCCTAATTGGTCTCCCTGTTTCTACCCTCTATATAAATCAGATTGTGTCTCCCTTATGTTTAAAACCATCAAGGATTCCATATGACCCAGCATATGTACCCAAAAACTGAAAGCAGGCACTTGAGCCAATAGTGGTACACCAGTATTCGTAGCAGCATTATTCACGATAATCAAAAAGGGGAAAGAACCCAAGTGTCAATCAGCAAATGAATGGATACACAAAATGTGATATATACATACAATGGAATTGGACGCATCCATAAGAAGAAACGAATTTCTGACACGTACCACCATGTGAACCTTGAAAACATTCTGCTAAGTGAAATAAGCCAGGCACAAAAGGAGAACTATCATATGTTTCTACTTCCATGAAAGATCTAGAATAGGCAAATTTTACAGAAGCAGAAAGTAGATTAGAGATTATCCGGGGCTAGAGGTAGAGATGGGGAGCTATTTCTTACTGGTTACAGAGTCTCTGGGATGATGAAAAAGTCTTAGGAATAGTGGTGATGGCTGTACAACGTGGCGAGTATAATTAATGCCACTGAATTGTGTACTTGAGAATGATTAAAATAGTGAATTTTATGTTATATATATCTTACCATAATAAAAATTTTTTTTCATGTCGAGTTTCTTCATGCTCACAGCGGAAACAAAATCCCAGCCTGTAAGGCCTAGTATGTTGGCCCCGCCATTGTCCCTCTGACATCATCATTGACCTTTCTAGCCCTTGAGTGTGCTGGACCAGCCACACTGGTCTCTGTGCCTCTCCTCGAATGTGAACACACCAGCGTCACTCCCAGCCAGTCCTTCTGCTTGGAAGCTGCCTCTCTCAGATGCCTGTGTGACACATCTGTCATCTCCTTCATTCATCTGCTGAAATTCTGCCTTATCAGTGAGTCCTTCCTGAGTAGGTCTCTATAAAACAGCCACCCCTAGCACAACCTAGAACCCCTACCCCATCCTTACTCCATTTTTCTCTGTGGGAAATCTCCCTGTCAGACACATATAATTCTGTGTTTCTTTGCCTCAAGTGACTAAAATGGAAAAACCAACCATAAGTGCGGGGAAATTTTGCTTCATTCCTTTCATTTTTTTTTTAAAGATTTTATTTATTCATTTGACAGAGAGAGATCACAAGTAGGCAGAGAGGCAGGCAGAGAGAGAGAGAGGGAAGCAGGCTCCCTGCTGAGCAGAGAGCCCAATGCGGGGCTCGATCCCAGGACCCTGAGATCACAACCTGAGCCAAAGGCAGAGGCTTAACCCACTGAGCCACCCAGGTGCCCTTCATTCCTTTCTTTGTCTTTAATGTCTAGTGCCTGGCATGGCAGAGCAAATCTTTAGGAAATGTCTGCTGAGTGAATAAATGAGTGTATTTGTGTTGGAGATGGAGAGAGAGAAAGAGAGAAGGATGCATGCATAGATGTGTAGATAGGTAGATGGATAGCTGGATAGCTGTCCCTTACCGCAAAGGATTGCAGGACCAAATATCTGGCCACCTTATGTATCAGTTAACTATCGCCACCCCAAATGCCTCATGATGCAACCACAAACCTTAGAGCAAGCCAGCTAATCTCAGCTGTTGCATGGCTTTGCCTTTGGACAGCCCAGCGTCTGTGAATCGGTGTCTCATTGTGTTTTTAACTTGGGTCTCTCTAATGACAAATGAGGTCGGCATATGCGTATACATTTGTTGGATTCTTTTGAGATATTTATTTAGACCTCGTCTCTGCTAAAGAGTCTGTGTAAGTCTGTTGCCCGTTTTCTTCTGTTGAGTTGATACCTTTTGGATTTTTAGAGTTTCTTCATACTATAACAGTCTACAGTCAGCTGTATGTGAAGCACGTAGCTTCTCTCCGTTCATGGCTTGTCTTTTACCCTCTAATTGGCGCCTTAGAACTTCATGTATTTTTGTGATTTTTAGAATGGTTTCCCTGCCTTGTGGGTTAGAAAGGTTTTTCTGCCCATATTACCTAAAATTTTTCCAGTTCTGCCTTTCCTAGGTAAATAATCAATGTACCTGGAATTAATTTTTAAGGATGGTGGGTAGGGGTCAAATTTCATTGTTTTATGTGGGTATAATGAATTGTTCCAGAAAATTTTATTGAAAGGCCATCTTTCCTAGTGGCCTGAAATGCCTCTGTTATAAAAATCACGTTTCAACATATATGTGAGTCGGTGTCCAGCCCTCTACCTGGCATCTTTTTATATTAGTTGTCCATTGCTGTGTAACAAAGCTGGGTAACCAATGGCCTCAAAATTTAGCAGCGTGAAACAAAAAGCATTCTTAATCTCAAAGCGTCTGTGGGTCAGAACTCTGGGCACAGCGTAGCTAGGGTGCCTCTGGCCAGGTGTCTGTCAGGAGGCGGCAGTCAGGGTGTTGACCCGGAGTGTCATCTTACCTGAAAGGTCTCTTTGAGTTCACTTGTTTGGGGATGGTGGGGTACCTGTTCCCATGGGGTTTGAGATTGAGATCTTGGTCCTTTGTGGCCGTTGGTCAGAGGCCTCCTTCAGTCCCTTCTCCTGTGGGCTTTGGTGTAGGACACCTCACCATGTGGCAGCTGGCTTTCCTCAGAGCAAGCAAGCAGAGAGAGAAACAGGGAAGCCACATTTTTTGGGGTGACCAAATTTCAATTTATGTTGAGTGTTATTAATTAGAAGCAAAGCCGATCAGCTCATAGTCGGGAAGAGAGGGAAGTTGTTACACCAGGATGTGAATACCGGAAGGCAGAGGTCACTGGAAGCCATCTTAGAGGTTGCCCACCACACTTCTACAGTAATACAAACAACTTAATCTCCTTGTATTAATCTCTGTTATTTTCAGGGACATGTGGTAGGGTCATTTATTTTTTACTTTTTGAAACCTATCCATATTCAAACAGAAAACATCTTACATGTTAGCTCATCGTTTATGAGATTCTTCGGACAGAGCAAAGCACCTGCCATCTCCTTTATTCATGTTATGCAGTCCATGGAGCTCAATGATGCTAGAACCGTATTCCCAGTGTCACTGAAAATGATGCTCAGAACAGAATGGAAGGGTTGCAGGGTAGTCGCGGTTAACATCACACATGACTTCTTTTTCATTTAAAGCACAAACATCTGCCAGCACACTCTCATGGTTACCTAGTGGGAAGAAATCCTTGGGAGTAATTATTTTGAGTTGAATTGCTTGCTTAAAGATTAACTTTCATACACCTGCTTGTTCCGTTTGTCGACATCCTAGTTCACAGCTTTCTGTATACACTTCATGGGACGAAGGTGGTTTCAGTTGGAGCTTAAGAGATTATCAAAAAGACTTCATCATCAGGAAAGCATCTGGACCCAGTTCACCTTTCCTTTCTTCAGCTTTGTCCTCACCTGTGGGGAACGTTAGCGTGTGCAGATGTGGGCTTCCAGCCAGTGTTTCAAGGAGTTAGACTCCCGCCATCGTCAGGAACATGGTGAGGACCAACTTTGCAGTTCTCAGGGAGCCTTTTGGTTCCCTCTTTATGTCCAGTCCCTTGTGTATGTGTATGCATGTGTGTACTTGCGTTTACCTCCATAGCTAACGTTGAGTTAATGAAAGAGAGACCCATGTATACCTTCTACAGTAATTTCCATATTTTTAAAAAAGAATTTATTTATTTATTTGACAGAGATCACAAGTAGGCAGAGAGGCAGTCAGAAGAGAGAAAGAGGAGTGAAGCAGGCTCCCCACTAAGCAGAGAGCCCGACATGGAGCTCGATCCCAGGACCCTGGGATCACAACCTGAGCCAAAGGTAGAGGCTTAACCCACTGAGCCACCCAGGTGCCCCTAATTTCCATATTTTGATATAGTAAAGAAATAGCTTGGGTTTTAAGTGGGGCTATTAAGAAAGGCTTCTCTATGTGCCTTCTCTTGGAAGAAGAAAATTTAAATAACAGTGGACAAGAAGTAAAAATAAATGCATCCCCAGCTAATAAGATGCCAGACTTCTGATAACACACCCTTCAAGCAAAGCTCGCAGCCCCTTGTTTTTTGTAGAACTAAGGAGGTTATGTATAGACAAATGACAACGTCCCACTATGGGCAAAGATTTTATGCTGTGTTATTAATTCTAGATCCTCTTCTTCTACCCTGCAGCCCACGCATTTATTTGGTAAATGTAACAAGCCAGGAACTAGGCCAGAGTCAGGCATGTGAACGGACAGAGGGTGTCAAGATAAAAAAAGATTAGGAACTTCATAAAGGATGACAGAATTCAGGTAGAAGCCTACAAGTAGAGGGTTGAGGAGCCCTTACAAAGGCTGGAACCACCAATGTTCATTCCAGATTATTGGGGTCTGAGGCCACAGTTTACGTTAAGATACTTACATTAAGAGGTGCTTCCTTAAGTATGTATTTTGGGAATTAAAATGCAATCACAATAGAGATAACTTTCAGATATGAAGGTGGTTTTGTATTTAAAGCAGACTCTACAGAGTCAGGAGATTTTGAGGGTCTTTTCTGATAACATACTGCGCTGCAGAATGTATATTTTAACATAATTTCCTTACATTGATCACATATTTGGTGTTGATAGCTTTTCTGCATAGGCCATATGTGCAGGCTCAGTTGAAAAAAGGAAAAAAACAAGAAGGTGATGCTAAACTCTAATTTCTCTTGAGCTGTGAGCTATCAGACAGCTTTGTCTTCATCCCCAGTAGCTTCCCCTTCCATCCCTAACAATGTTTTTGAGCCATGAGAAAAATTTACACGTAATATTTTGAACCCATTAAAAGATGTTCAGAGCTTAAGAGTTGTTTTTGGATCTCTTGAGTCGGGCAAATTATGATCTCACAGAAAATAATCACTAGGTGATGCGTCGAAGCGGAGCTTTGATTTTTGGTGTGAGTATCTCTTTCTTTCACTGGGGCTCGGTTCAAGTCAGAGGGTTGGACGTCCTGAAAGAGAGGCTCGCCTAGACCAGGCAGATGCACATGCGAGCTCTTCCTTTGGTGAATGTGAAGGTAGAATTATTCAGAATATAATCCGAAATGCATTTGATCATATGACAGATAGTTTAATAATTTATTTTTGGCCTTATTAGCAAAGCCTTATATTTACTCTGCTGTCACCAAAACAAGACTTAAAACACAATCATAGTGATTTCGCATGTGCGGGTATGTTCTGATTTAAATTTTTCTTTCTTTGCGATGTTAATGACCTGATAGCAACTACACATTTGAGCTGAGAGGTTGTGGGGGGAAATGACGTACAAATAATGTCGAATTTAGAATAGCCAGTGCCCAAAGTGGTATGGAAAGGCTGACAGGCCTCTGCTCTCAGCATGTGACTCTGTGGCAGATGCTTTATCCTGTAAATATCCTCCCCAAATAAATGAAAAGGTGTAACTGGTTCCAGGTTTAATTTGTGGAGCTCGTTACATGCCAGCGTACCGACACGGCTGATGGACGACGCATAGAACATTCTCCGCAGAGACTTCAGGAACTAGAAACTACCAAGATCTTTGGTTCAGAGATAATCGGGCGCTCCTCATTATACGATATTACGGTGTTCCCAGTTTGAGGAATTGTCGGGAAAAGTAGTGAGAAGGGTAGCTTGGCACCCTCACTCCCCTGTACGTCCTCGTAGCTGGTGAGGACCCAAAGCACGGGGACAAGGGTGTCTGTCAGTCCACGGAAGGCAGCTGGCACGTGGACCTGGCAACACCTGCAGGGGTCGGGGACAGCAGAACTCATTTAGACGCTGCACGGCAAGATGGGAAGCCAGGTGGCGACTCTCTTCCAGGGATATCTTTTGGTTGAGCAGAACCAGACCAACTGTTCCTCATTAAAACACATTTTGCAACATGTTCTGATGTGAGCAGACCAAGTGAGAGAGAGAGTGTGTGTGTGTGTGTGTGTGTGTGTGTGTGTGTGTTTTCAGAGAAAATGCAGCACTGTGCCATCTCCAGGTCCCATTTACAGAGTGTCAGCATGGCTCACAACTGCAGGACAGGTGGGGTGCAGTGACCCCCCAGGGCGTGGGGCCTGACCTGGCTTTCCTAGAATGGCCTTCTGCAGAGAAACACAAAACAACACCATTGTCCGTCTGTGAGGTGCAGTGACAGGTAAAGTGGGTAGAGTCGGCTTGGAAGGAATCTCGAGCCCGATCACCATTTGGCGTGGCGTGCCCTGGGTTCTCTCACTTCTCTGTAAGGCGTTAGAAATGGACCTCTGCTATGTTATCAACAAGGCTGAACTTCGCAGGACCGAAGCCAAGCCTCTCATGGGCTTCACCGCGCACAGCCGCTCCCCGTCAGTTGGGCAGGTTGGGATTAGGTCACGTTAACAGCCTCCCTGGGCACTGGGGGGGAAATGAATTTGCACCTTAGAGCACTTAGAACGGTGTCGGGCGCATGGTGACTTAGAACAGGCCTCTCATCTCCTTAGCGTTTTTATATAGAGGCTGTGGCCCACCTGTCCTCCTGGATCATTCGGCTTCTGGTGCTGTGGCCGTTTCATGCATTGCAAGTTATAAATATTCCTGAGGGGGGAACTGCAGGAGAGGCCTCTGAGCGCCATGACTTTTCCCTAGAAGGCCAAGCCCAGCCAGCTCCCGAGAAAAGGGCAGGATGTTTGCACCTGTACAAAAATATAAATATAGAATGGAAAGGAACACACAGAAGAACAAATCCCCTTCAGAGAACACTCACTGACCGCCTCCTTCAGGCCTTTGTCTCTTTTGGCTGAAAAAGCCGTGAGCAGGACAAACACCATGGCTTAGCAGGTCTGCGTGAGCAGAGGCTGAGCCTGGAGGCCGCGTCTTTCTCCACAAGGAGGATTCCTGGCCAGCCAGCGACACATCCCCCCGGAGCTGCCCGGCACCCCTTTTCCCTGTAACACGGAGAACATTGGGTCTGTTGGAGCACATTCTCTCCTGTAGCTGGTTTAGCTCTGCCTGAACTGAGCACACCTTCTGGTGGGACAGTGAGAACACGGGGAAGTCACATATGCCAGGAGCGGCAACGTGCACACGCACAGACACGCACAAGCACGCGTGCACACGGGCACACACACAAGTGCACGTGTGCACACACACACGGACACACAACAATCAAAGGCCGAGATGGAGAAATTATCCCGGGTTATCCCCATGGACCCAGGGTGAATCACAAGGATCCTCACTGAAAAGCCTGTACTACTGGCTTTGAAACTAGAGAGAAAAGAGCCCAAGCCAACGGATACAGGAAGCCTCTGGAAGCCAGATAAAGAGCAAGGAGGCCAGTTCTCCCCTAGAACTGCCAGAAAGAATGCAGCTCTGGCAGCACCTTGATTTTTTGAATTTCCAACCTCCAGAATTGCAGGCTAATGGATTTGTATTAAAACCTGAGGTTTGTGGCAATTTACTGAAGTAGCAATAGAAAACCAGTGTACCATGCTACTTCTCTGCCGGCAAGTTTTTCCCCGTTAGTGCTATTTTATTGTTATACAGTGCGGTATAGATGGTGGTTGACCCTCTGTTCCATCTAGCCCACAGTCTAATAAGAAATCCTAGGATAGGTAAATGGCAGTTTATACCCCTGTATAAAATGTGCATCTGTAGTAGTAAGGAGCAGGTAGAAAGGCAGATATCCTTACAGCCAGCACCCCAAGGTGCGGGGCCCGGGACACGTGCTGGCGGGACACCTCTCCAGCGCGCATGGGATCGCGCGGGAGCAGATGGGACATTTGCTACCACTGGCAAGTACCATGACTCGGCCGGCCAGCAGGATGCCCAGCCCCACGGCGGGGAAACGCCTCACTCCTGGGGGCTGGTGCTGGTTGAGAGAGTTTTTCCTACTGGAGGTCCCGTCTGACTGAGCCCTGGGAAAACAACCACAAGAGGAAGCAGGGGGCAGACAGAGGGCGGAGGGAAACTGGCTGGTTCAGACAGGACACAGAACATAAAACCTTTGTGGGATCGAGAGGGACCCCTTTCCTTTTTAGTTTCCTTAGGGGGAAAAAAGTTCTAACAAAACTAAATATCAAAGGAAAAAGCAGATATAAAAATGAGCCCCTGGAACATGTGACCCGTGAACCCCTCTTCGTAAATTGTGGAGTTCAAGTTTCCCTGCACGTATGAGATGGTTGTAGTTAAGAGCTGGTCTAGAGGGCTCACTCCGAGGAAGGAGGCATAGCTTCTCCGTCGCGGGTAAGCCCGCGAGGGGAGTACCCAGGACAGGACATCTTCGTCTCAGTGCTGGGGACAGGTGCTGTGGGGAACTCTGGCCATCTCCATGTTCCAGGTCGCGCTCCTGGGATGTAATAGCCCTTCGTGTGGACTTTCTGCATTCCAGACAGCCAACCTGGGTACTGGGCAGATCACTCCGAACCCTCTCGACATCCTCTTATGGTAGATATTGATATCCCTGCTTCATAGAAGAGATAACTAGGCTTCGGGGCTTTAAACCACTTGTTCAAGGTCACACAGCCGCCACATGTCTGACCCTGGATTCAGTGTCTGCCCTGCCAGAATTTAGAACCCGTGCCCATCCGTCCTATATCGTGTGTCCCCTGATAATGGGGAAGGGACAGGAATAGCCTAGATCAATTAGCTATATGTGAGAAGCAAATAAAATAGTGACTCTAATTTCACAAAAAGAGTATCTGAGACAGTTTGCCAATTCCATTAGGACCGCAGAACACTACGGAATGTGTTAACCTGGAGTTTCATGTGCTCAAAACACTTAACATGCCTAGCTCACTTGATCCTCCTAACACCCTGTGATGTGGAAATACTAACAGTAGCTCCATTTCTTAGGCGATTTTATGTGGAAACAGAGGCTAAGTCATTTGCCCCCAACTCCTAAGTTGGAGGTGGGATTAGAGCCCAGAACCCGGGTGCTCCCAGCCCCAGCACGGGTTCCACTTGGCCTCCGTGCACCCCATGTGCTCAGGTGTTGTAGGGCCCCCTTGTCTCTTCCCAGCCGTGCAGGTAGCTGCTCACGGAGCGGAACTCAAGATGGACTGTCGTTACCATCTAGGCGGACCGGCTTCTCTTTTCTGAAGTCTTCATGTATCTCCACCTGGTTGAAGTCTGATCCGTAGACTTCCTGAACATCAAAGTGGTTTTTGTTTGGTTTTGTTTTCAGTGTAGCTGCTTGGTTCTGCTTTAACAGATTTATTACTGCAGTAGGATTTGATAAACTGTACTTTTGAAAATTAGTAGGATACTTTAAGAATTAGCAAGAATGTTTAGAGATTAATCAAGGAAACAGTGAGATTTATGGCGGTGGGAGGAATAGCCCGTGTTGATCAAAGTGAACACTTTCTCAGTGTTGTCCTTAGTTTGCTATAACTGGGTCCACGCAGGGATCTTTTCGATCAAACAAAGGTCCTATCCTCGTTTCAAATTTCTGTTTTGAAAAAGGCATTTCTAAGTAGAGTTTGATTTCTTAAAATGTGTAAGTTTGAGCGTTGGTGTTTCCTTAGTTTTAGCAAGCAATAACACGTCCCAGAGTGGGCGCATCACAGTGTGAGAGAGGGAAGTGCATCTTGAATTTCAAGAATTAATAACCTTTGGTAATAATGTTTAAGAAGTTTAGGGAAGGTTTGAGCCTTTTTTTTACTTCCCGGAATTATTGGCCGTACTATTTTTCTCTAATCTGTGTGTCTGTGTGTGTACATAAACTTTTATGTTAGCATTGTTATTTATCATCACCTCACCTGAAAGCACTTTTTGTGTAAATTGCATCATAGAAATGCTGCAGTATTTCCTATTCATGAATGTTGCTTCTGACTGTATAGAGGTCTGCCATAGTTGTATGTGGAAATGTTAAGGAGACAGTCCTTCTGTTTCCATTTTTTTTTTAAAAGATTTTATTTATTTGTCAGAGGAAGAAAGAGTACAAGCAGGGGAAGTAGCAGGAAGAGGGAGAGGGAGAAGCAGGCTCCCCGCTGAGCAGGGAGTCCAATGCAGGGCTCCATCCCAGGACCCTGGGATCGTGACCTGAGCCAAAGGCAGACGCTTAACCCACTGAGCCACCCAGGCGCCCCTCCTAAATTTTTAAGTTACTTTTCCTTCAGTATCACTGTGCTGGTGACAATTGAAATGTACAAAGCTAGCTCCCTGCTGACCACTGCCAGCTGAGAAGTCTTTTTCTCAATCTTATATTTTAAAATGTATCATCAAATTCTTTTAATCAAGATCTTGGATCGGTAAAAGGTGACCTTGTTTAAGAAACACAGTGTGGTAGAGATAGACTGCAATGTCCCTCTCCTGCCGCATTGTCAGGTGCCCACCTTGATCTTCGGGAGAGCGGCAGGGCAGGTGGGCTCGGCTGCCCACTGCTGTCTGTGAGCTTCTGTGCTGCAGGTGTGGCCCCTGGGGATGGGAGGGTCCCCTACGTTCAGACATACTAGCTGTTTGCTGGGATTGAGTAGTGGGCAGGGTATGGAAGGGGATAAGGAAATGCCCAGGGAAGAACACATCTGCAGGCCATCCACTCTGGTAATTCACTGGGTAACTTTCATATTTGGAGAAAATTTTATGATAGATGAGTTAGAAGAAGGAGCAGAAATTTTGTGGAACAGTCATCGAAAGTCAAGTTGGAGAGCACAAACACATTAGCTATGAAGCAGCTTTGGGAAGCAGAAGGTTCTATAAACACAGATGCTCAGTGCTTTAAGACATGGCCTCCTCCTGCCCAGGGCCGCCTGACCCCTGGCTGGGTGCCAGCGATCACCAAGGGACAGTTTGAAATGGCGGGTGTAGAACCAGGGTCCAGCATGCAGACAGATGGGCAGAACAGAGGAGATTCTTCCAGAAGCCAGGAGAGACTGCATTTCAGGGGCTCACTCTGGGAGGGCCCCTTCCATACCCTGTACTTAATTTTGTATTCGTACTTTTTGCTGAACAGAAAACCTTAGTCCCCACGCTGTCTGGCTGGACCCCTAGCTGAGCTCTCTTGAAGTGGGGGTGTGAGTGGGGCTGAGTGCATACGGGCACAGGCACCCCCACATTTTTAGGGGTACAGTCTGTAGTCTTCACTGGCTTTTCAAAGCCAGGTTGGTCTCAAAAATCTCAAACTTGGGCCGATGAGACACGAATTAGCCTCTCAAGGATGGTCTCGTAAATCCAAATTTAAGAAGCTTTAATCTCTAGGGGCAACACCTTAGGATTCCTGTAGACTCGTTCCCTGTGCCCATCACAGGACACACAGGTCACAAGGGACACGGAGAGGCACATTTTTTAATCATCTGTGCGTCCTGTCCTCGGGAATGTGCACTCCCATTCACTCACTCACTTGGTCACATTTAAGCACTTCCCGAGTCCCCGCTGTGTCCCCGCTCCATCCCCACAGCTGCAGGGCCAAGCCTGGGGGTGAAGTAGGCAGAGAGCCTCGCTGCTTTGAAGAACTCTTATCCCTGATGTCATTGCAGCAAAGAAGAATTGCGTTCTCTCCCGAGGCTGGCTGCTGGGTCCAGATGAGGGCTGTCCTTGAGATACTGAGACTACTTTTAGGCAAACTAAGTTTGTTGGCATATTCTTAGCTAAAGTATCACACAGAAAGCCAGATTCAAGAGAGAATGGTCCCCTGAGGCGGGGGCAGCTTTGGGTGGACCTGTGAGCTCTGGTGACTGTCCCCACCCCCGCAGGGAAGGAAGCTCGTCTGTCTGTTCGTCTGTTCTGCTGAGTGCCCCCTTCTCGGGGGATGGACGCAAGCAGGGGGTCAGTTCAGGTACCTGTGGAGCGCACAAGTGAGCCCTAATTGGACTGGCACCGAGTTGGCAGATTTAGTCGGTGGTTAGCCGTTTGTTTTTCGTTTTTTGGTTTTGACTTTGCAATGAGTCTCCTAGCATCAAAGCAAGAATCCTTGCGTGTCTCTCACATGGAATCATTAGCCGGTGGAAACTGGATTCTGAACGTTATTTTCATTTCCCCCTTCGTGTTCTCTATACCTCTCGTTACTCACTCGTCTGAACTCAGGTCCTGTGGGTTCTCCATCAAAAGTCCATGGTCCCTCCTTCTCCAGGGGGGACATCTGCCACCATCCTAACATAGATGCTCATCACCTCCCGCCGCAGCTCACCACTGGATCCTCTACTCCCGGTCTCTTCCCTCCCTTTGGTGCACCCTGTGCCTTCAGGCCACCGTTTCCTTCTGGAAGGTATGGTTTCCCTGCATCTACTGTGTGCGATGAGCTGCAACTCCCACCCAGAGGATGCAGGGGTCAACAAGAGGGTCTTAGGGAGCTTGGAAGGAAGAATACTCAAAATAAAAAGGTTATTGAAACACGTTTGGTGCTGCTGTGGGTTTCTTGTACTTCCACGGATGTGTCTTACATTGTCCTGCCTCTGGGTCGCCCCCTCGTGCCCCCACACTGTTCCTCGCATCCACACCCTCCTGCCCACTTCCATATCCATCTCTGAGTGGTGTTTCAGGTCTCAGCAGTG
Source organism: Mustela lutreola (assembly GCF_030435805.1). NCBI lineage: Eukaryota > Metazoa > Chordata > Mammalia > Carnivora > Mustelidae > Mustela > Mustela lutreola. The sequence continues at coordinate 151,870,795 of NC_081295.1, forward strand.
GAGGCAGCGATTCTAAAGCCTGTAGATAAGACGGAGATCTTATATAATAGAATTAAAGTTATGCTTCGAAAAGCTAGAACCATCTTGAGAGCAGCCACGTGCCCCCCTCCCCACTCCTCTGCACACCCCCCAGTAGAAAGCATCAGGGAACACAGACTACCAGAAAATTAGTGCGGTGGGCCTGTCCCTCCGGCCACCCACACCCTTCAGCTCCCTCTTCATGTTTGGGGCATCTTGGGACTCTCCACCCGGAGGGATATGTTTGCAGAATAAAACAGCTTTCACAGTTCTCCTCTGTCATTCTCTTACTTTGCTGAGTAGATATGGCTCCATCTCCCAAAGGTCCATTTTTTATATGATTCCATTGTACATAAGTGTCATGCTTCTCCTGGGGTGGCTCAGCAGATTAAAGCCTCTGCCTTCGGCTCAGGTCATGATCCCAGGGTCCTGGGATCGAGCCCCTCATTGTGCTCTCTGCTCAGTGGGGAGCCTGCTTCCTCCTCTCTCTCTGCCTGACTCTCTGCCTACTTGTAGTCTCTGTCTGTCAAATAAATAAATAAAATTTTTTAAAAAATGTTATGCTTCTCCTTAAACTAACTCTCTCTCTCTCTCTTTCTCTCATATATATTTTGTGTATTATCTGGAAAATCAGGAACTTGGCCTGACACTTCAAGGCAAAGAAATGTGATTTATTCATACCTAACTTGGGGCTACCTGACCCACGGTGGGTGTTTGAATGTGTCTGTGTTGGAGAAGTTACTAAGCGATCGCTTCTTCTTACATCAGGCCAAAAAGCTTCTACACAGCAAAGAAAACCATCAACAAAACAAGCAGACTTCCTGAATGGAAAAAATATTTACAAATCATATATCTGATACCTGATAATATCCAAAATATATAGAGAACTCCTATAACCCACTAGCGAAAAAACAATCTAGTAAAAGAAAGGGCAGAGGATGTGAGTAGATACTTCCCCAAAGAAGACATCCAGTTGGCCAGCAGGTACATGGAACATGCTAAACGTCCCTCATCATCAGGGAAACACAAATCACAACCACCGTGAGCTATCACCTCCCGCCTGTCAGAATGGCTGTTATCCAAAAGGCAAGAAATGACAAGTGCTGGCAAAGATGTGGAGAAAGGGGCAGTGTTGCAAGAGAATGTAAATTGGTGCAGCCACTGTGGAAAACAGTATGGTGGCAGCTCAGAAAATTAAAACCAGAAATACCATAGGATCCAGCAGTTCCTCTTCTGTATATTTATCTGAAGAAAGGGAAAACACTCACCCCTGTGTTCGTTGTAGCATGATTCACGGTGACCAAAATACGGAAACAGCCTAAATGTCCGTTCTCTTTATCCAAAGAAGATGTGGGATATATATCCTGTGTGTGTGTGTGTGTGTGTGCATGTGTCTGTATATGTGAGTCTTACTCAGCCATAAAAAAGGGAGACATCTTACCATTTGCAACAGTGTGGATGGACCTTTAGGAAATTAAGTGAATTAAGTCCGAGAAGGACAAATGCCATATGGGCTCAATTATCTGTGGAATCTAAAAAAAAAAAAATGGAACTCATAGATCTGGAGAGAGATTGGTGGTTGCTAGAGTTGGGGGTGTGGAGAGGGTGGACGAGGTGGGTGAAGGGGGTCAAAAGGTGGAAACTTCTAGTTACGGCACTGAGTAAGCTCTGGGCGGATCAAGCACAGGGCCGTGACTATAGTTACTATGTTGCATATTTGAAAGTTGCCAAGAGGAGATCCTAAATGTTCTCATCAAAAGAAAAAAGGCTGTGACTATGTGTGGCTCTGGACGTTATAAGCAGCCCTACTGTGGGGGTCATTTTGGAGTCCATCTGCTGCCCCCCTGAACTAATAACAATGTTCTATGTCAGTTACTTCTCAGTAAAGACAAAAAAGCTTCCTTGAGAGACTCGTGCTTGACTGAGAGTCACAGTAGACCTGTTCTGTATCTCACAATCACGTTTTCCCCTCTATGTTTCCATCTTCATAGGACTTCAGAAAAAGGCTTGGGACTGACCTGAGCTCGGTGCCCCACACTTCCACGGTTCGGCGGGACCCCGGGAGTTCCAGAATGACGCTCCGCTTGGAAAAGCTCCGTGGAGACTGTGCGTTGGGGGTGTCTGTAGGCCTGGCTCTGTTGGCCCTCCTTCTGGCTCTTTTGGTCAAAGTCTATAATTAAAGCACAACTGATGGAACCATTTGTGAGGAAGACTACATTTCTAATTAAAATCCATACTGAACAGAAAAGCAACGGCATCAGTCCTCCAGGAGCTGGAGTTTACTCTGGTCTCTGCCCCCGAGTCCGCCATACTTTTTATGAGGCTTACCCTGTCACCCGTCCCGTTGGGCCATCCGTTATGTGACATGACACCTACTAACCGTTGCCGCGGCGTATCTTTCACATGAACCTCCTTTCAGTTCATCTGCAGCAGGAAGTGGTTGCATTTTTCTTCAAGCCTCTAGCCTTCAAGTCAGAGCTTCATTGAGCAGTGGATCTGGTCATCTTTTCCTGACGTGGGAAGAATTTTGAGTCTTCAATAAACATTTAAAAATGTTTCTTTCTCTGGATGCTTTGTGTGGAGTCCTGATGCTACAAACAGCTTCTTTTCCACAGTAGATGTGGTCCTGGAAAGTTTATAGGGAAACCTGTGTTTGGAACAAGACTTCTCTCGGAATGCACAGGGAGAGTCACCAAGTAAAGGACTCTCGGTGGGGAATCGCCCACTTCTCTGGCAGCCACGAACTTCCAAAAACTGGATTCGTCTCAAACCAGCTGTGCCCCTTCTCTGATGGTTCTGATCGATGACATCAAGTGATTCTCTCTACCTGACATCACTGGCTTTTACCAAATACAATGATTTATTTCACAATAAAAGGACTCGATGTACTAAGCGATCCTGTGAACACCAGAATTTAAATGTTATCTGGATCGTATCGGTCCAGGGGAATCAGGTGCCCTCTGGTTACCATAGGACATTTCATCTTTAAACCCACACCCCTGTTTAGCTCCTCCTTTTAGGTGTCTTTTAAGGAATCCAAATTATAATTTATGTCATTGGTTGGTGAGCTAAAAAAACAAACAAGCAAAACAAAGCGAGTGTTAGTACATGTGTGCTTCTAAGAGGAACTCACATTTCCAATGCAGAAGACCTACCCGGGCCCGTCCTAGAGGCCCCCAGGGGAACATGCATTTGGGACACTTAGGAGTCACACTGTGTGGGACATAAGAAGAGCTTTGTGCCCCTGACTGACCAGAGACCAAAAGGGTGTTCATGCTCCCCGTCTCACTCTTTCCCCACTCTCTCTCTCACCTCTCCCCTGTTTCATCCCCTCCTGCCCTTGAAGTTGTTCTTGCCTCTACTCTGCTACCCTGTGCTGTCCTTCCTGTGGACGAAGGGCACGCCCAGCCATCCAGCAGCCCCACTGCCCATCCCCCACTGTGATGGGGGTTCTCAAGGATTGTTTCAGCCATACGGGGTCACCTCCTGCCACCTTTCCTGTTTCTGAGCCCGAGTTGGGCTGCAGCTTCATTTTGCTCAGAGGTTCAGAAAATACAAAAATCCCACAACAGGGACCAGGTCATGTGCAACGTTTGCCATCCTGGTGAGAGTTGGCTAGACGGGAGCTAGGGTCTACACATCCAGCTTGCCTTTTCCCATGACCTCCTGCAGGAGGGAGAGAAGGGGGAAGGGTGTGTTTGTTGCTGACGGCACAGTTCTCTCGTGGACAGGGTGAGCCTGGGAGTCTTCCGAGCAAGAGCAGTCATCAGGAAGGGTGTGCACTTTCTACCTCCTCTCCTTCCTGCCCACGGTGCTCCTGCACGCCTCCCACCCCCTTGGAGTTGGGCCTGGCCTCGTGACCTGTGTCGGCCAATGCACGGGGAGTGGAAGGGTCCGATCTTCGAGGCAGATGTTGAAAGAGCCGGGGTACAGTCGCCATATGCTCTTCCCGCCACATCAGGACGAAGCTGTCCTCGGCCTGAGTCCTCCGAGGGAGTGCGAGGAGCAGAGCCCCGCACCAGCACGTGCTGCAAGTGGGTAAAACAAGAAAGGAACTTCTTTTGTGTGAAGCTGCTGTCGGCCTAGAATGACGTAAACCATCCTGATGCGTTCGGAGTCAGCCATGACAGAACAGTTGACTGGCCATTTGTGAACGCTACGCTCATGTGCCTCAGATTTTCCCTTAGTGCCCAAATCTTTTTTTTTCCTTTTTTTTTTTTTTTTTAATAGTGACTCTTCCTGCTGAAAAGGAAGCTATAAAGAGACCTGTCTTGGTTCATTCCAGCTGCTATAACAACACCGTCGACCGGGTGACTTATAACTCACAGAAATGTGTTTCTCATAATTCTGGACACTAGACAGGCCAAGGTCAAGGCGCCAGCAGATTTAGTATCTTGTGAGGACTCCCCTCCTGTTGCACAGACGGCCGTCTGCTTATGCATCTCACGTGGCAGAAGGACGGTGTCCTTGTCTCGTGAGGGTTCTGATTGCATTGCTGAGGGCCCCACCCTCCTGACCTAGTCACCTCTCAAAGGCCCCACCTCGTACATCACATTTTTAAATAAAGAAGATTTATTAATCAAGGTTTTTTTCTCTCTCTCTCTCCTTCCCTCCCTCTCCCTCTTTCTTTCTGTCTTCCCTGGTTCATCCAGTGGGAGATAGTTGGATAACGGAAAAAAATTCTTTGGTGAAAACTTCGCTTTGTTGCTAGAGAAATGTGTCTAAACATCAGATTTCCATATGTCTTTCAGTCAAAACATATGCTTTCCTGTTGACTTCAGTCCAGGTTGAAGATTTCAGTCACAGGGAGAGAATTGGACTTACAAATGAACGTTGAGTTTTATCACCATAACAAACATAGAGGAAAGTAAAGGAAGGGCAAGAGGGAGGGAAGGGAGGAAAAGAGAGAAGGAAAGAAGAGACAAAGAAAGGGAGGAAAGATAGTCTTAAGATTTGCCTGGGCCCTGAGGCACCCCAGGATATTTTAAACGTCTGAGGGAAACAGTGATATCTGTCAGATACTGTACAAAGTCGTCACTCAAAATGGTTGGATTTCAACATTGGAATGCACACTTTTCCATGATGATGTGTCTAAGACTGGATTTTAGGCAGCTGCTGTGACAGAAAAGCAAGTATCAAGTGAAAATGTAAAACAGGAACTGAAGACAATCTTATATCATGGTTTGAGAAGTTGTGCAGTGCCCAACAGATGCACATGTTCCATTAATACATAATGATAATTTTAGAAGAAAACAAAAATATATTTATTTCAATTTAATTGTATTACTTTTTTCACACAAATTTTTGTAAGGTATTTAAGACACAAGCATTTATTAAGTTGTTAGCGCCTCGCTACTTAGTAAACAGGATGGTTAGCTCTTTCGGTTGACCTAGGTGTGGCATGAATCAAGAAAGCTTGAGAACCTCAGTTCTGTGGCGTGACCTATTTAGAGGACCCATGGCAAATTTATATTTAAGCTGAGATCCTAATTATTTCTCAAAATATTTTTCTTTAGTTTTTTACTTTATTAATAGCACATGTTTAATAAATTTGCACCTGCCTAACCACCGAACTAGAATTTATGGTGCTGAAACTGTAAAATTTAGGGTGCCTGGGTAGCTCAGTCAGTTGAGCATCCAGCTCTTGGTTTCAGCTCAGGTCATGATCTCGGGGTCCAGGGATCGAGCTCTATGTGGGGCTCCGTGCTTAGTGGGGAGTCTGCTTGGGATTCTCTCTTTCCTTCTCTCTTTGCACCTCAGCCTTCCCACTCGCTCATAATAAATCTTTAAAACAATTAAAGAAACTATAAAATCTGAGTTATGGAACCATCAAGGAGTCAAGGATCTGAACCAACTGGATTCAGACCTCAGTAGTTTCCTCAGACCTCAGTACAGTTTGGAGGCAGATTGTTTAGGGAAAGAGCATAAAGAGAGGTTTTTGACATCAGCAAAAGTTTGGTTTAAGTTGCAGCCAGGCCACTTTCTGAGCCTCATCTGTAAAATAGAGACAGTTCTACTGCAGGGTCACTGAAAGATGAAATGAGATCACATATATCAAGTAGTATGTCTTTGGCGATCATAATTTTTTCCCCTTTCATGATTTACTCTAGCCATTTAAACACAAAAACCAATTTTATAAATAAGGTTAGGTGGTTTTAAATTCTGATATTAACACACGACCACCGAAAAGAATTATATATGGAATAAAAAGAGTCCTGCCCCGAGGGACATAGAGTCTAATTCTAACAAATGCAGCAAAGGAAGAAAAATTCAAAGAAAATGGATTGCAGCTGTATTTGAGGAGATCAAATTAATGAATGGTGTGGGGCACAGATTTGGGTGGCCGGTCTAAGATCAAGAAGGAGATTTTCCTTGGCCAAAGATGAAAAGAGCAAGCAGATTAATGGGAGACCTAGCAGTCCTGCCCTCCCCCACCCTGCCTTGGGGGGTAAAAGGAAATGCAGACACTATTATTTTTCATTAGTTTTCTGTCAATTATTTTCTACTAGTACTGTTTCTTGGGGTTCTGTAGCCAAAATATCCCAAATGTGTAGAGGTTGAAGGAAAGAGTTTCATTCAATCTCTTATGGTCTTCCTAGTTGAAGGACATCGGAATATACTTACAGATACTAGTGAGGCAAGTGCCCAGAAAAAAAATATCTATTTATGTAAATATACATATTTATGTATTTCATATATAAATACAGTTTTAAAACGCACCTTGGATTAAGGTAAGAGAAAACTTGAAATTCAAAAAAGCCTAAAGAACTAAAAATTTTAACTCTTCGGTTTATCTAATCTGCTTTTAATATGCCTACTTAATCTAGTATTTACAGATGTTATTCCAGGCTGTCTGATTCCAAGTTCCAAACTTCTAACTTCTGTTTTTACCCACAGTTCACATAAAGAGGAATAAAACATGTGGTTTTTAAAGAGACCTGGAGATTTTCAAATAGATATAAGGCATGTTGTTGACTTGTTATACTTGGGTCCAACCTTTGTGAACTAAAGTATACCATCCACATATCATAGGCATACGTAATAAGGCAGTTACAAACTACAGCTTACTTTTAGGAAGTAATTTAAACATATCTGGTAAGGATTGCCTGGGTGGCTCAGTTGGTTAAGCATCTGCCTGCAGCTCAGGTCATGACCTCGGGGTCCTGGGATTGAGCCCCAAGTCAGGTTCCCTGCTCAGCAGGGAGTCTGCTTCTCTCTCCCCACCCTCAGCTTGTGCATGTTCTCTCTTCCTCTCTCTCAAATAAGTAAGTAAAATCTTTTTAAAAAAATCATATCTTTAAAAAAAAAAAAAAATCATATCTTGTGGGTGAAGATTAGATTGAACTAGTTGTATCAGCAGGGGTCCCTGGGAAAATTCTTTTGTGGACCTTGGCACTCTTAAGAAAATGCCTTGCAGGGGTGCCTGGGTGGCTCAGTGGGTTAAGCCGCTGCCTTCAGCTCGGGTCATGATCTCAGGGTCCTGGGGTCGAGTCCCGCATCGGGCTCTCTGCTCAGCAGGGAGCCTGCTTCCCTCTCTCTCTCTCTGCCTGCCTCTCCATCTGCTTGTGATTTCTCTATGTCAAATAAATAAATAAAATCTTTAAAAAAAAAGTTTAAAAAGAAAATGCCTTGCAGTAAGACTTTCTTCCCTTAAATCTTAGACTTTGCCCTGAAAAAAGGCATGAACAAAGAAAAGTTCTGGAGCAATGGCTTCCCAAATGTATAAAGAATAATTAACACCACTCCTTTGCATACACTTTCAAAAAATGAAAAAGTTTGGAACACTTTCTAACTCATTCTAGGAGGCCAGCATTACCTTGACATTAGAGCCAAATAAAGATACCACAAGAAAAGAATGGAAAACCATGTCCCTTATGAATATGAATGCAAAAAGACTTACAAAGTATTAGCAAGTTGATTTCAACAGCATATTAAAAGGATTATTTACCATTATTTACCATGATCTAGTGGGATTTATCCCAGGAATGCAAGGATGGTTCAACATAAAATCAATCAACATTATATATCACAGTTATAAATTAGAGGGGAAATAAAAAACATTTGATCGTCTCAACTAACACAGCAAAAGCATTTGACAAAATCCAACACCCTTTCCTGACAAAAACTTCTTAGAAAACTAGGAATGGAAGGGAAATTCCTCAATGTGATTAGCGGTATTTATGAAAACCCACAACTCACACCATACTCCGTGGTAAAATTAAGTTTTACCCCTAAGATCAGGAATAAGACAAGGTTGCCCACTTTCACTGGCTTCTGTAAAATATTATACTGGAGGATCAGTGAGAGCTATTTGCCGAGAAAAAGAAATAAAAAGTACCCAAATAGGAAAGGAAGAGGTAAAACTACATTTGTAGATGACATGGCCCTGGGTATAGAGAATCCAAAAGAATTCACAGAAACCTGTTAGGCCTAATAAATTTGGCATAGCTGTAGATTATAAGATCAACACACACAAATGAGTTGTGCTTCTATATACTGACAATGAACTGGTAAAAAAAAAAAAAAAAGGCAATTCTATTTATGATAGCATCTAGAGATTTAAATACTGAAAAATTAATTTAACCAGGGCGGAAAAGACGTGTATGCTGAAAACTATAAGCCACTGGTGAAAGAAATTTTTAAATATATAAATAAATGTAAAGATATATCCCATGTTCACTGAAAAGAACACTTAACATTGTTAAAACACTAATGTAAGCTACAGATTCAAAGCAAGACCTATCAAAACAGCCTTTTGTGTGTGTGTGTGTGTGTGTGTGTGTGTAAATGGAAAAACCAACCCTCAAATTCATATGGAATTGCCAGTGGCCCCTAATTTCCAAAACAGTCTTGAAAGAGAAGAACAAAGTTCGGACCACCTGCATCACTTAGTAGGTTGTGTATCAGTAGGTTGTGTAGATTCTTGATTTCAGCTCAGGTCATGATCTCAGGGTCATGAGATCGAGCTTCATATCAGGCTCTGTGCTCAGCATAGAGTCTGCTTGGAATTGTCTCTCACCCCAAAGCAATATGGTACTGGGATAAAAACAGACATATAGGGGCACCTGAGTGGCTCAGTGTGTTAAAGCCTCTGCCTTTGGCTCAGGTCATGATCCCAGGGTTCTGGGATTGAGCCCCGTGTCAGGCTTTCTGCTCAGCAGGGAGCCTGCTTCCCTTCCTCTCTCTGCCTGCTTGTGATCTCTCTCTCTGTGTCAAATAAATAAATAAAATATTTAAAAAAAAAAAAAAAAAAAAGAACAGACTTATAGACCAATAGACCAGAGTAGAAAAAAACCCAGGAAAAAAACATTTCACGTATATGGTCAGTTGATTTTTTTTTTTAATTTTAAATTTTTTATTTTTTATAAACATATATTTTTCTCCCCAGGGGTATAGGTCTGTGAATCGCCAGGTTCACACACTTCACAGCACTCACCAAAGCACATACCCTCCCCAATGTCCATAATCCCACCCCGCTTCTCTCAACCCCCCTCCCCCCAGCAACCCTCAGTTTGTTTTATAAGATTAAGAGTCACTTATGGTTTGTCTCCCTCCCAATCCCATCTTGTTTCATTTATTCTTCTCCTACCCCTTTAACCCCCCATGTTGCATCTCCACTTCCTTATATCAGGGAAATCATATGATAGTTGTCTTTCTCCGCTTATTTCGCTAAGCATGATACGCTCTAGTTCCATCCATGTTGTCGCAAATGGCAAGATTTCATTTCTTTTGATGGCTGCATAGTATTCCATTGTATATATATACCACATCTTCTTGATCCATTCATCTGTTGATGGACATCTAGGTTCTTTCCATAGTTTGGCTATTGTGGACATTGCTGCTATAAACATTTGGGTGCACGTGCCCCTTCAGATCACTACGTTTGTATCTTTAGGGTAAATACCCAGTAGTGCAATTGGTCAGTTGATTTTTGAAAAGAGAGCCAAAACCGTTCAATAAAAAAGATCATACTTTTCAACAAATGGTATTGGAAAAGTGGGTATCTTCTACAAAAGAATAAAGTTGGATTTTTACCCTGCTCCATATGTGAAAATGAACTCAGAATGGGTAAAAGACCAAAATAAACTTAAAAGCTAAATCTTAAGAACTTCTAGAAGAAAACAAAACACTGGGGAAAATCTTCATGACTTTAGATTTGGTAATGATTTCATAGATGTGATACTAAAATATAGGAAACAAAAGGAAAAATTTGGATTTCATCCAAATTAAAAACTTGTACATCAAAGGACACTATCAAGAAAGCAAAAAGACAACCTACAGAATGGTAGAAAATATTTGCAAATCCTATCTCTGGCAAGAGATTTATATCCCGAATATATAGAGAAGTCCTATAACTCAACCCACACTCAGCAAGGAACCTGCTTAAAGACTCTTCCTCCCACTTACACAGGTGCTATAAACTTAAAAAAAAAAAAAAAGTGTAAGGGACTTAAGTAGACATTTCTCCAGAGAAGATATACACATGGTAATAAGCACATGAAAAGATGCTCACTATCATTAGTCATTAGGGCCATGCAAATTGGGACACCTGTGCAGCTCAGTCAGTTAAGCAGCTGACTCTTGATTTCAGGCTGGGTCATGATTTCAGGGTCCTGGGATCGAGTCCTGAGTCAGGCTCCATGCTCAGTGAGGAGTCAGCTTGAGATTCTCCCTCCCTCCGTCTCCTGCCCTGCCCCCCAACAAATAAATAAATAAATAAATCTTTTTTTTTTTAAAGAAATGTACAAATCAAAATCACAGTGAGTTATTACTTCATACCCATTAAAATGGCTGCCATCGATAGGAAAAATAATGTTGACAGTATAGAGAAATTGGAACCCTCCTATATTACTGGTGAAAATGTAAAATGGGTCAGCCCTGGTGGGAAATAGCTTGGCAATTCTTCAGAATTTAAACCTAGGATTACCAATGACCCAGCAATTCTATTCTAGTTATATATGTATGTATGTATATATGTATGGATGTGTCTATGTATATCCAAAGAATTTTATGTAGGGACTCTAACAGATACCTGTATACCTGTATGTTCATGGCAACATTATTCACAATAGGCAAAAGGTGGAAGCAACCCAAAAGTCCACTGCAGTTGAATGTATAAAAATACGTAATACACAGTGTAGTTAACAATGGAATATTAGCCTTAAAAGAAGTGAAATTCTGACAACATGCTACAACATGGATGAACCTTACGGACATGATGCTTCATAACATAAGCTAGACACAGGAGGACAGGTATTGTATGACACCACTTACAGGGGTACCTAGACGAGACAAATACATAGATACAGGAAGTAGGATGCAAGGTAGCAAGAGCCGAGGGGAGGAGGAAAGAGGGAGTTCTTGTTTAATGGGTACAGAGTTTATGTTGGGTGTGATGAAACGGTTTTATAAATCATGTTGATGGTTATACATACAACACTAGAATTATTTATTGCCACTGAATTATACACTTAACAATAACTGTTCTGTTATGCGTATTTCACCAAAACTAGAAAGCACTGAAGTATGGAAATGCATGGTAAATTTGAGACAGAATGTAGCTAGAGGGAGAGATATGCCAGGGAAGTGACTGGAAATTAAGAAATAAGCTGAGATCACATTTGTGAAGTGTTTTGACACCACTTTTGATGGAATCTAGACTTCATCTGATAGTCGAGGAAGAGTCACTCCAGGCTTCTAAACCGTCTTCTAAACATTGTAGGCTTCAAAGAGATTCCTGTTTGGAAAGATAAGCATTGACAATGCAGAGGACGGCTGGTTCTCCTGTTGATGCTCCAAGCCAATGAGTTCCTCTTAACCTGAATCTAGATGATTCTTTTGGAATACAATGTAATAACCACTTGTTCAGGACCATGATGCCAGGCTTAGGTACAGTTAAATCTCTACACTCCATCGTGAGTTTCTCACCTGCTGCTAAGCTTCTGAATTTTATCCATCTCCAGGAGAACTGTGAGCAGACCTCAGCTTAGCCAGCTGGTTCACAATGGTTCTTGTCATTGCTGTTACTGACACTGGTGTTGCTGATTCGGGGTGGCTTTGTCCTATGACTGTTGCCGTAACACCCAACACATAATCTGGTGTGTAGACCTCCCCCCATCGTTATTTTAATTAACTCACTAAGAGTCAACCTCACTAAGAGTCAACCTCCTGTCTTTGTAGTTGAGCATCTTTGATCCTTAATCTCTGCTTTAGCACGTCCACACTGAGCCACATCTGGGGACCCAGCAGTCCTCTGTCTCCCCAGCACCTATTCCTTCTCTGGGTGTCTACTGCCACTCAAGTGAGTGACTCCAGCTCACTGGTTTTGATCTCCTGTTTCTCAGATTCTGTTAGTACACCTGTTCAGTTAAGGATTCATGTGCTCTCTTCCCAAGAAATGGATGTGAAGACTTAACCAAAGAGCCACCTGTGATAACCATCTCAGATCCTTAGAGAACAAACACTCCTGGCTTTTTGTCTCATTTTTTTGTTTTTAGCCAGCAGGACTTCTGCCATCTTAATTGGTGTCATTTGAGATACAGGGGGAAGCCTTCTGCTGCCCATAGTCACCCAGTCATGGCTCGCTACCCTCAGCTCCAACCTTCCCAGGAGAAGTCTAAATTCCTCGTTATTGACCCACTGACATATTAAAACATGTCACAGTCTTAAGGCCAGAAAAACTAGACTATAATTTGCTCTCCAATCCCCGTTTTGGGTATGAGGAAGTAAACCTGACTCTAGCCCAGTCTCTCACCCAAGAAACAGTGGTGAATAGTTAATCTCGTGTCTCATTTAGTTCCAAGAGTGAAATCAGAAGTCAGGCGGAAAATGAACCAGGAGACTGAGCTTAGAGAGTCCAGGTCCCATCTGGAGGAAGTAAAGGATCTTCCGAAACTACTTTTACATGTTTACATGGAGAAACATTCAAGATAGGTTGGGTTTTGACTCATTTAAGAGAATGATCCGCAAACCTTTGAAGGCTATTCTGTTGGGTCTGTCATCCTCGACCACTCGCCGCCTTTCCGATTTTCATGTCGTGTTTTGTCTCTGATTCTCCAGTAATTTTTCTACTCATACATCCCTTCTGTGTGGAAATGCTCGGACCCCATCTGTGCAAAATAAGATTCTGACATCTCCAGTGAAGGTCCCTCTTCTCTCTTTCCCTCTTACACAGCATCCTCCCAAGATTTCTGTAGTTAGGTGAAAAGTTCCAAAGCAATCTTACAAAAGGAAGGAGTTGGTTGGATAGTCTAAAAAATGTAATCTCATCAACCCAGATTGCCTTGGGCAATCAGAATGCGACAAGCTGCAAGCAAATTCAGTAGCTAAAAATGTTGTATTTCAGGTTGAAGAATATCTGTAATGCCTTACACATACAAGTAGGAGAGTGGGCAGGGGAGGAATTTAACACCAGCTTTTCCAGAGGCTTTGTGGCAAAGTCAAGGGGTCTATCTAGGAGCTGCAGTAACTTCAGTTAATGTTACAAGCAACACCTGTGTCATAAACATAAACTCCTAGAAAGTCACTTCTTTCTGCTGTGAGTGGACCTCTTCTGCTTATCAATCCCAAATAGCCTCTGTTTCTCCCTAATGTCAGAGAGTTAAACTTTCTTGCAGAAATATTTGAAATTGGGAGTTGAGATTTGAATACTTTGCACCAAAAAAAACCCTGCTTTTTCGGCTCGTGACAGAAAGGGATCAGTGATCTGCTCTGTGCTTCGCCTAGGACCTTGGTTTTGCTTGACGAGGCAGGGATGGTAACCCTACCTACAGGTCAGCCTAGAATAAGAGCGAGAGGGGCCCACGGAGACCATGGGGTTGGACCCCCGTATTTTATAATCGGACAGACTTAAGTTAGAACGAGTTGAGTGACTTGCCTATGCCATCCCTCTAGTTGGGGGCATTTCTAAACAGGGAACGTAAGTGTTCTCTTAAGTGTCGAGATACTTTGGGGTAGAACCCTAGACCTATCTCCGTCCGGACATGGATCCTAACTGAGCATGTTCCTGGAGGCTCCGCTCACAGCTAAGAAAGTGTCTATGAGCACAGCGTCAGCTCGGGCCAGAGGTGTCCCCTACAACTATCTCCATCCCCTGATTTCTTAGCCCCAAAGGCAAAGAGAAGGCAATGGGAGGAGATGGGTAGCTGGTGGGGGTGGGGAACTGTGCTGAATGGACCCGGATTGACTTTTGTCTTTCCGCTGGAATAGGGTTATAATAGCCGCCTGGGTGGCTCGGTCAGTGAAGCATCTGGTTTCAGCTCAGGTCTTGATCTCCGGGTCTTGGTCTTGGCCTGCATCAGGCTCCCTGCTCAGCGGGGAGTCTGCTTCTCCCTCTGCCCCTCCCCCCACTCGTGCACTCCATCCCTCTCTCAAATAAACAAAATCTTTTTTAAAAAGTTGAGTTACAAAGAGAAACTTGAGTGGAATCATAAAAAGAATTCATTTTCCTTATACTCTGCGTTATAGACTCCTTGTTACAACTGTGTTATATTTTATAATATACTGATCACGATTCTTGATTTTCGGCACCAGATCTGAAATCTCTGCCTTCTCCCCACCCAGACCTCCACCTTCTCTTCCTAAAACTGAGCCAGTGACGCGCCACTTACTCTCTACCAGGGCTGGGATCTTTAGCTGGGCCACATTCCCTGCAGCGGCTCGTCGCTGTTCAGAGCACACGGGTTATAGAGCATACACTAGCGTCGCTCACTGCCCGTGGTCCCGGGACCACCTGAGGTGTCAGGGAACGGTTACCTCACTCCATTGACTCTGGTACCATAAACGCTGCCTTTCACTGTGGACGACTTTGAGAAAACATCCTAACACCCTCTGTGGGTAGGGAAACTTATCAGTACTTAGTCGTTAGGCATAAGGATCATGGCCTTTGTAACAGGAGGTAGGGAGTAGTGACACAAAGAGTCTACGCCATAGTCCTTGGAGATCCTGTGCTACTGTTGGAGCAGGAACCAGAAGCCAGTGTAGAAATCCAGGAACGGACATGGTGGGCGGACTGGAATGGAACAAAAATAAGGAGATGGGTCCTGGGTGACCACTTGGGAGGAAGCTGAAGTCACTGAAATTTGCCACTGCTGGTTTTAGAGGTCATGTTCAAGGCTTGGCTGGCACCAGAGTCAAGGGGAACAGAAGCAGTAGCCCAAAATACCTTTGATGTGTCTGTCGCAGTAATAGTGGTAGTAACAGCCCCTCCTCCCCCTGCTCATCTTTATCATCTTAATAGCGGCTACCATTTCTGTAGAGCCAGGCCCTTTCCCAGGCACCATAAATACATTATATTTGCATATTTAATCCTGTGCCCCCCCTGAAGAAGGAACTATTATTCTAGACGAGGAAACGGAGGCACAGAGAGATGACGTGTCAGGGTTATTAGCTGGTAATTGGTGCAGCCAAGGCTATAAGCCAGGCCGTCTGGTTCTCGAATCCTATTGCTAACCAGTGTGCTTTCCTGCTCTCAAACTGGAGTCTGTGGGGCTGCCCCATACATCAGGTGGCGTCCAGCAGGGGGATGAGGGGTGGGCGGGGCACAGGAAGCCCTGAGACCAGGAACACAGGTGGCTCAGCCTTGGGAGGTGACTAAGGGGAGAAAGGGAATCCCTTCTGGGTGCGGGACAGAGACTTCTGACGGGGCAAGACCACTTGGCATGTGTTTGGTGAGTCCTTGGTCTATGCCAGGCGCTGTGCTTGGCGCGGGGCCAAAAGCCATGAGCAAGACAGATGCTGTCCCCACCTTTGTGAGGCGAGGAGGCAGTTGTGATCTAGCCGCTCAAGGCAGAAAATACAGGGAATTGTCCGAGCACAGGGGGCACCTCTAACCCAGACCGGAGAGGTTGACAACGCTCTGAAAAGGAGGGCGGAGCTCCATGAAGACGGAGGGCGAAGAATGCTGAGTACATGGAAACGGGCAGGGGCAGGGGCCTTGAAATCAGGAAACAAGCAAGGACCTTATCAGCAGATGGCTGCGGGGGATTGATTTAGCCGGGCCGAGGGGCAGGGTAGAGTTTTGGGGAGACAGGAGTGGAGGATGGAGGGAGACATGACTGGGGTGGGGTCGTCTTTAAGAGAAGACATACATCCCATGCAGAAGGACCTCCTAAAGGCAAAGTTTCTCTAATTGAAAAAGTAAAATCGAATACATGAAATCTACCCTAAAAACCATGAAATGAGGAAAAGCAAAGCCTACGTGTGAATTTGCTGTCGTGACTAAAACAAAAAAGCAGCGCCACGGACGGTGTGGGGTTCCCTAAGCAATGGTGTTCTGCCCCCCTTTCCCCCTGTCTGACCCTCAGGAGAAAGAAGAAAAAATTAATTTCAGAACGGCTTCGCACTCTCCAGATCTTGCCCTGTCTTCAGAGGTGGCGGGGAGCAAGTCCTTCCCTCTGCAGGTAATTTTCATGTGTCGTGAGCATCCGCCTGACGCAGACTTGCTGTCTTCATTATTGTAATTACGCTTCGGGACCACTTCCCACCCCACCCCCACCCCACCAACTCTTCCCGGGAAGGAGTGAACAGGAATTGGCAGCTTCAATCTTACCGTGCCCGCGGACCGGATCATTTTTTTGCTTAACAATGACATCATTTAGCCGCACACCTTAAGTAATGAAATTTGTTTGTGAAACTCTTTATCTTCACCAAAAGAAGAGAAACAAGGTACCTTTTCGGATGGGAGGCCACCCGTCCCCTGTCACGCAGCTGTCTGTGATGTTACGAACAGCTGACAGTGTCTGTTAATTTACTTTCGCTCCCCAGTCCTACTTCCCGTATGGAAAGCTGGAGTGATTTTTGAATAACAGCAAGTAATATCTGATGTGGCAGCAACTGGCAACTCTGACATTGAGCTTGGCTGTGGCCATTACCCAGGATCCCGTGCTTCTCCTTGAGAAGCAATTACAATTTCACAGGCTGGAATTAAAACTCCCGGCGGTATGCAGTGGAGACGCTGACTGCTGTCAAAGCGATTTCAAGCTGCTAATCTCTTGCTGGGGTATGAGCGAAAATAGAGTTCCTCCTCCTGGAAGCGGAGGTCCGACAACTTGCAAACTTGGGATCTCTGATACGTTTTAATTCGCACCGAGGTCAGTGGGCACGGCCGGCTCCCAGCAGAACGCGTGAGGGCCCTCGATGGGGGAAGATGGGTTTTTTCGTAATGATGGAGCTGAAGTTCAAGGGATCTGGAGAGAGAGAGGAGAAGTGTGCAGGCTGGAAATGGAGAAAAAAACGGGGGCGGGGGAGCTCAGCTCCCAGATGAGCCAGATGGGGAGAGAAGGAAGTAGGGGACCACGTCTGAGATGGACACGGGGCAGGAGCCCTTCACGGCGGCTCCCGAAGGCCTTGTCACAGATCAGAGGGGACGGCCCCTCTGTGCAAGGAGGAACCTGGGAGGAGGGAGTTAAAACTGTTTCTAAGTTCTTGGCCCAGCCTGGGGCTTGAACTCACGACCCCAAGATCAAGCGTTGCGCCCTCCACCAAGTGAGCCGGCCAGGTGCCCCTGAGAGTTATAACTTTTTATAGAGCTGTGGTCGTTAACCTGGATTCAGATTTTGGCTTCTCTTACTAGGTCATCTTACACAGTGAAATTTAACCTCGCGATTCAACTTCCTTCTTTCCTTTAGGGCTCCTAACACCCTCCTCGCAGGGCTGGGAAGGTGTGACCTTCCCATGGTGGATGCTGAATATTAGCTGCCGTCCACCAACAGAAGGATTTATCCGACCTGGAACCCTCATGAGTTCATGAGTTGGTCACAGCCAAGAACCACCGGCAGAATTGTTTCCTTAGTAGTTCGCCCTCAGTCAGTTACTTTGGAAACTTACACTTGTCTATTTTGTGTATTTACCTATTTGTGTATCTATTTTTCTTAAAGAGTTTATTTATCAGAGAGAGAGATAGAGACACAGAGAGAGCACAAGCAGGTGGAACAGTGGAGGCAGAGGGACCCATGGCCAAGAGATAATGACCTGAGCCGAAGGCAAATGCTTAACTAACTGAGCCACCCAGGTGCTTCTGTGTATCTATTTTATTTTATTTTTTAAAATATTTTATTTATTTATCTGACACAGAGAGAGAGATCACAAGTAGGCAGAGAGGCAGGTGCAGAGAGAGGAGGAAGCAGGCTTCCTGCTGAGCAGAGAGCCCGATGCGGAACTCGATCCCAGGACCCTGAGATCACGACCTGAGCCGAAGGCAGAGGCTCAACCCACTGAGCCACCCAGGTGCCCACTGTGTATCTATTTTAAAGGAAAATTTGGGGGCACTTGCCTGGCTCAGTCAGTTAGGCATTGACTCCCCATTTCAGCTCAGGTCACGATCTCAGCCCAAGTTGGGCTCAGTGCTCAGCGGGGAGTCTGCTTGAGAGTCTCTCTCTCCCTCTGCCCCTCCCCTGCTCATGCTCTCTCTTGTGCACCTGTTCTCTCTCAAATAAATAAATCTGAAAAAAAAAATGAAAAAAGTGTGAAATTCCACTTAGCATTAGTTGACGAAGTCTATGGACTGGGGCTTGCAGTGGTCAGTTAAAAAGCAAACAAAACAAAACCAAAAAGAATCAATGGAAAGGTGTCCAGGCCACATTCCAGGGTCACCCTTCCTCCCTGGGCTGCGTCCCCCACCCCCATCCTTAGGGACCTGGCCAGTCTCAGTGAGGATGCCTATTCTGTTTCCTGTAGCCTCACTCTTGAATTTGAAAATAGGGTAAGAAGTATCTGGCTGAGGAATTCATCAACCTCTCTGACTGTGTTTTTCACTTTATTCCCTGGACTCTGATAGGAGCTTCCAAGGGAAAACACATGAGTAAAGCTCATTTCCTTTGTTTCTGATGAAGAAATGTGAAGCCTGTCTGAATGAGGGTTGGTGGTCACGCAGCAGCACCTGTTTCACTCCTGAATTTCTCGGCAGCTGGGGCTTTGACCGGGCGGAGCCGGGGGACGGCACCCAGGCCCGTGCGTCCTACCCCCTTCCCGAGTGCCCAGCTCTGGGATCCAGGCAGGAGCACGGAAGCTTCTCATTCATTTTCTCCTTGTTACTTTTGCTCTGGCCAATTTGGGGGAGGAAAATTAGGAAGCAGGACTTACCAAATCCCACTGTGTGAGTATATCAACCTCTAGTTTAATCTTTTGAAAGAGTTCTTCCCACTGTTCCTGCTCAGCACGCATCCACTCTGGAAGTAACGAGCCCTGCCCCAGCTACCTTTGCAAAACTCTAATGAAATCATCATCTGCACGCAAAAGTCCAAGGCTAGCTTGAGGCTTGCTACATCAGTGTTCCTGGGACAAAGGAAGATTCGGATGATGAGAAATTTAAATTTCTACTGCAGCCTCTGTCTCTCTCACCACCGCCCCCCAGCCCCCCCGGTGCACCGTCACCTCTTGGATACCCCAGCACCCCCCATGCCCCGGGTGACCCACCGAGGCCCACCCCCTGGAGAGCACCATCTGCTCATTCTCAGTCGAACCGTCCCCAGTCCGACCCCAAAGTGAGCCAGGAGGAGAAAATCATGCAAAGGGATCCAAGTGATTACAACATGGATAAAAATTAGTTTTGGGATGAGAAGAAAAGATAATAAGATTGTCCTGCAAGAAGGTGTACAAAGACAAAGGAGTTATTGGGATTAAGTAGGAAGTGGAATGGAGCCCTTGGATTCATCTTCTACGTAGAATGATCCCTTAACCGTCAGCTGGTGTATTGGGCCAGTGGTTTCAGTAAATACAGAGGTAGAACACCTTTTATTTTTCAACCTTTTCTTTTCTTTTTTTTTTTTTTTTTTTTTTGGACTAATTTAGTGTCAAGACACTCTCCGGTCTTCGAGGAAGGCTTATTTGTATCAGGGAAGCCATTTAGGCTGACAGTTATTTCTAACCTTACTCCGCTATCGGACAGATCTGATTGTTAACCAGAATAATGATGTCAATGATGATCCGTAATGTATTAAAATTCAGTCTGAGTCTGTGGATTTAATTCTATCAAACCTCAACAGGAGTTTTTCTGAAATAAGGACTCCAGCCCCGAGTGCATATAATCACATGAAAAACTCCCCTCCGAGGAATCAAAGACGCTAATGTCAGTAAAATGTGGTGTAGGCTTATAAAACATAGCGTCCTGGAAATGTGAGGGGTTGTGGGTTACGTTTTTCCCTTGATCACACATCCTTTCCATTGGTCACGGAGAAAATGGCTAAATGGAGCGACATAGTTTGCTGATGTTTGCAGGAGGTCGTGCGTGCGAGGGACAGGGACCTGAACTTGCCCTCCAGGATCCCTACGCCTGATGGTCAGAATTCCACCTTGTATTTTTAAATTGAGGTGAAAGTCACACATACAACATAAAATTAACCATTTTAAAAAGTGAGTGTTTCACTCACAGTGTGGCATTTAGTCCATCCATCATGCTACACTGCCTCTACTTCTATTTCCAAAACGTCTTCATCCCAGAGTCAGAAACTGCACTGGTGGAAGTTCTCTTTCCCCACCCCCGCCCCGAACCCCCAGCGACCTATTCGACCTTCTGTCTGTGCATTTGCCCGTTCTACATGCCTCCAAGGTGTGCAATCATGCACTATTTGTCCTTTTTGTGTCTGGCTTAGTTCACCTGGAATAATGATTGTCGCATGTATCAGAACGGCATAATTTTTTATGGCTGAATAACAGTCGTGTGTGTGTGTGTGTGTGAGTGTGTGAGTGTGTATGGCACACTTCGTTTATTCGTTCCATTTGTCTCATGGCTATTCGGGCTGTTTCTCTCTTTTGGCTACTGGGAATAGTGCTGCTGCAAACTCGCATGTACACATATTCGGTGGAGTCTGTTTTCAATTCTTCGGGGTGTGTACATAGCGTGGGATCGCTGGGTCGTATGGGAATTCTATGTTTAACTTTCTGAGGAGCCGCCAAACTGTTTTCCTAGAAGTCCATCTTTGGCAACTCGTCCCGTTGGATTATGCATTCCTGTTTCCTTAGATGTCCAACAATTTACTATAAAAAGCTCCAGACATATCTGGAGCTGCAGGGTGCAACAAAGCCGGTGCATCTACTACTTCAGGAGCCGTCAACCGTGTGGCCATACCTGTTTTGTCTATTTCCCCTACCCACTGCTTCACTTTTACATATAATCAGGGCATTTTATTTATTTTATTTTATCATTTTTTATTGGAGAAAGAGAGAGGAAGGGACAGAAGGAGAGAGAGAAAATCTCAAGCAGACTCCACACCCAGCACAGAGCCCAACACGGGGCTGGATCCCACAACCCCAAGATCATGACCTGAGCTAAAATCAGGAGTCGTTGCTCAACTGACCGCCCCACCCAGGAACCCCTGCCAGAGCGTTTTAAACATATACTAGACATCATGTAATTTACCCCCAAGAAACTTATGTATGCTACTGAAAATAGGGAACAGTATCTTCTTACATAACCACCGCAACAAAATTAACAGTAATCTCTTAATATCAACCAATATGCAGCCTATATTTACATTTCCCTCGTAGTCTTAAAATACTGCCTTGTTGTTGGTTTGTTTGAATCAGAATCCAAACAAGATCCACTGCATTTGATTAGTTTATGTCTGAAGTGTCTGCTAAGTTGATTTTAATCACTTTCCCTTTTATCTATGTCACTGACTTGAGAAAGAAACCAGGCTAGGTGTCTTATGGAATGTCCCTATTCTGAAATGGGCTGATTTCTTCCTTGTGGTATTGTTGACATCCTCTCTCAAAGTAAACCTTCTGTTTCTGCAGGAGAGGTTGGTTGATTGCTATAGATGCCATTCTCAGGCGTTAATACCAAATGTAGGAATCACGTCATGTACTTTTTTTAAAAAAAGATTTTATTTATTGATTTATTTATTAGAGAGAGAGTACAAGCAGGAGGAATGGCAAAGGGAGCGGGGGAAGCAGGCTCCCCGCTAAGCAAGGAGCCCCATGTGGGACTTGATCCCAGGACCCTGGGATCATGACCTGAGCTGAAGGCAGACACTTAACCAACTGAGTCACCCAGGGCCCCCCACCTCATCTCCTTTTTTAAAGACAGAAATTCCTGGCCCTTGTGCCACTCACTCTTTCCCAACCTCCTGTTCACTGCTCCCCCTTGCAACCCAAGAGTGATTAAAGAAGTCTGGGCTGCAACCCAGAAATGTGTGTCTTTAGCAAGCTCCTCAGGCAGTTTGGACGTAGGTGGTCCTTAACTACGAGGTAGAAGCCCCACCCTTATGGTGTTGGAGTTTTATCAGATCAGTTTTGCTCCACAATGAGAAAAACAGCTCTTTCTACTGAAGAAGATCCCCCAAACATGTCCTGGAGCCCAGTCGAGAAGACAAAAAGAGATTTCACCCTCTTCACAATCTGGCCAGCTTTGGCCAGCTCGGCCAGGAATCGTTCTGATGATGCATTACAAGCTAGGGGCCTACCAACTCTGGGAAGAAGGCACTATGGGCAGCCCACACTTCAGGAACTGGGGGACGGGGGTCATGTTCCAACCGCCTGAGAGCACATACCTACATGAATAATTTGGAATTCTTCTGGAATTATTTCTTCCCCATTTATTTATTTATTCAGTCATTTATTTATATCAGTTATGGGCTCATGGATACTTATTTTATTCTTTGGGCTATAATCCAGTACAATTTCATTTATTCTGTTGCTCAAAGCTTTGGCCGTTAGTAGATTTCCCCGTTGCCCCCTTTCCCTGAGTGCCTTTGAAATATCCCCATCAATGTGGCAGGGTTTTGTTTTGAGCCCTTCCTTACTTTCTGGCACTGTAAGTTGCTCTGGATCATCTAGTATATTTCCTGCCCCAGTCCTAGAATCAGTCGTTTCTCCAGGAAGCCCTGGTTCATTTGATTAGGGAATGGTTTTAGAAACCAAGACGTGGATTGATGTGTGCTCACGGTTATGGGGGTGTCATGGCTTTTCAGCCCTCTCATCGATAAGAGCAAGGAAATGTGTGTCAGCCAGTAAATGTATAGGAATTTCTATAACTATTTCTGTATGTAGCCATCTGTATCTATATTTAGCTTAAAAATGTGAGTTCATTCTGATGTGTTCAACTGTAAATTATTACCACACATACATTCTATCCTCTCCTTGCTTATCTGTAAACTGTTGTTGCAACAGTGAGAAACCTGGCTCCCACCATTCACTGCCCGTTAACTTAATTGATCTGTTCCAGAATACATCTATAGCATTATCACCTGAATCTCTGCAGAAAGCCACTTTATCAACCAGAGTACAGTTCTTTGGTAGAGTTTCCATAATCCTTAGTTTTACAGATTGTACTTATTTCCAAAGTTAATTAGGTAGATACCTCTTAACTACTCCACTAACCCTTCAGTGAGATTGTTTCATATATTTAGGATACATTCAGATTCTTTTACCATATTTTGCATTTCTTCCTGGGATCCTCTGACCACCAAATGATTTTTTTAAATTTGCATACATTAAGGTTTTGCTCTTTATGCTGTTCCCTTCTACAGGTTTGGATGATGCATGATATCTTACATTCATCATTACACTATCATACTGAGTACTTTTACTGCCCAAAAAAGAAAATCCCTGGGCTTCACCCATTCAGTCCTGTCCTCCATCTCCTGATTCCCTGGCAACACTGATCTGTTTGCCATCTCTATGGTTTTGAACCTTCTGGAATGTTATATAGTTGGAATCATATGCTTTGTAGCCTCTTCAGACTGGTTTCTCTCACTGTGCAGTATGCATTTATGATTTGTCCATGTGTTTTTTGGTTTGCTAGCTCAACTATTTTTAATATTGTCCATTGTATGGATATACCACAGTTTGTTTATCAATGTACTTATTATAGAACATCTTCATTGCTTCCAGGTTTTGGCAATCACATATAAAGCTGCTATAAACATTTGCATGGAGGTTTTAGCATGGATTTAAGTTTTCAGCTTATTTGGGTGAATACCAAGAAGTATAATTGCTGGAATGTATTATAAGAGTATGTTTGGTTTTTAAGAAACTGCCAAACTATCTTCTAAAGTGGCTACAGCATTTTGCAAATGAAAGTTCTTGCTGCTGCACATTCTCACCATCAGTGGGTATTATCAGGGTTTTCTGGTTTTGTTTTTTTGTGGTTTTGTGTGTGTGTATGTGTGTGTTTAGAATTTAGGCATTCTAATAGTTATATAATGGCATTGTGTTCCCGCTTATATGTTTTTTTTCTTTCTTCCCTTCCTTTGTTCGTTCTTTCTTTTTTTTTTTAAAGAGGCAACACAGAATTGTTTCTTGTTTCATAGAGGACACCATAGTTCATGAGTTCTAGAAACTGAATCAATATGAATGTGACCCCCCCACACACACACACACAGCTCTCCCCCCCACACACACTCTCCCATCTCACACCCCTAAATAGCACCAAGGAAGACTCCCATATGTAAGGAAAACTTACTATTGAAACTTATTATTAAATAGGTCTAGGCAGTGGCACGCATTTAATATAAAAATGTCTGAACACATTTTATTAGTAAATATCAGAATAACCAAAGGAAGAAAATAGTCCTAAATCACAGACCACACTAGACTCACAGGAGAACCAACTCCCCACCCCAGCCCCTGCTGTGGCTCCTTTAGCCTGTCTAGCAATCTCCACTATAATAGTCTCTTGTGCTGTGATGAACAGCCAATCACAAAGAAAAGCTATCGGAAAACATTGAGCCACTCTGCAGAGAACCACTGTTCTCTAAGCCCTGCACAGTTTCCTCCAGTGTGTGTACCCTCCAAGCAGCTACAGTACAGATGATTCTATCATCTGCACACTGTGTGAAATATGTAAACATCAAAGGAGAAGGAAACATGTAGAAGGCAACATCTATACGCAATAAGCGCCATCAACAAAAATATACATATCCAAACTAGGAAGTTCAGAAGATGCTCTCACAGCAAGCCATGACTTAGGGAACACCCCTGACAAGCTATCCTTCCCCTGAAAGCCATGAAAGGGCTCTGGGAGCTTCTGTGCTCTATACTGGGACTTCTACTCCCAAGAAATGGGTAGATCATTCCCAAAATGACATTTTACTTACCATAGCTCTATAATTTCTTTAAATTATATTATGAATGTGAAACGTGAGTTTGAATAGGAGACTTGTGGTCATGATTTCATTGGAAACTACATTGAAAGCTTTGTGAAGACATGATATCCATACGTGATGAGATACGTAGGTAACTAATAGAAATGGTGAGTACGATACCTGCAATCGAGGGAGAAACTAGGTAAAGACGGGACGAGCTTGCACCCAGATTTCTTCACCACAGTGACCAAATTCCCACTTGTCTTTAAAGAAACAGAAGCTGGACATTGAAGGTGGTGCTTAGGAATGTGGCTTGTACAAGAGAGATGATTCCAGTCCCTAGGGTTGTCATCAAAGAAAATGCTCTGGTTCTACAGGAAAAGATTCAAATGAATCTTTTTTGTAGATTTCAAAGTCATATTTTGTATTCCTGAACTTTAACAATTATCAACCAGGGTTGAGTGTGAGTAAGAACACTGCTTCTGGGGTGCCACTCTAGAAAAACCCGAAATAAGCACCCAACATTCCCTGCTCTCACACAACCATGTCAGTTGCCCATAAATTGCATTATCCACTAAAATGGCTACACCAGGTTCCCACCTGGGGGCCTGCCCAAGTAGTGATTTTGTCACTTTGCAGGGTATAGGGCAGGCCTGGGATAGAAGCATGGGCTTCCCTGGCTTCTCAGGATACCCCCTAGGCCGTCCCAATATTATCATTGTGGTTGTTTCTGTTGTCTTTGCATATGTCAGTGTGAAGTCGATCAGAAAGCACTGGAAAGGATGCTAAATCAGCAGCTGCCTGACCAAGGTTGTTACCTAATTTGCACCCTCATTCCTCATTAAAAGAAATGGTAGTCTGTGGATAGGTTATGTTAATCAGTGTGGACAAGGGATGCCTTATTTTGGACAGCAATAGATAGTGTTCTTTTCTGCGTGTTCGAAACTAGCAAGGATAAGTGTTCCATGGTTTGGGGGAGTTGGACATCGTTGGCCAGCAATGCGGTGTGTCCCGTTGACCTTTGAATGATGAGGGAGTCAGAGGGACTGACCTCCCACGTAGTTAAAAATTAGGCATACTTTTTTTTCTTAAGGTTCCATTTATTTATTTATTCTAAAGAGAGAGAGAGAGAGAGAATGTAGCGTTAATGAGCACAAGTGGGGGGAGGAGCGAGCGGAAAGGGAGCGAGAGGCTCAAGCAGACACCGCACTAAGCACAGAGCCTGATGCGGGGCTTGATCTCAGGACCCTGCGATCCGAGATCAAGAGTCAGACGCTCAACCGATTGAGCCCCCCAGGTGCCCCTGAAAATCGGGCATAATTTTTAAGACGCCACAGACATACCTACTAATAGCCTCCCTCTGACAAGTACGAAGTAGATTCACACAGACGTGGAGTGTTACATATATTAAAGATTGTATTTTTACAATAAAGGGAGTTAGAGAAAGAAAATGTTGTGAAGGACGTCGTAAGGAAGGGAAAACACATTTACAAAACTACTGCATCTGTTGAAAACAATCCACGCGTAAGTGGACCCACACACCTCAAATCTGTATCGTCCAAGTGTCCATTGTAGTTGTATCACGTTATGTATAAAATAATGTATGTAATCATGTGTGTATAAAATAATGTTATATTTGGAGTATCGTAACAAAACCACATTCAGTATTATAAAGCTGTGGTGTTAATTGCCTAGCAACTATTGTTCTTTACTTAATTTAGTAAACCATTGCCTCATCCCAAATCACCCAGTCAAATAATGTTACGTAACAATCACTAATCTTATTTTTCATCTTCTGTGAATGCATGCAAGTATTTGAATTGATAAAAGCTTCAAAATAGCTTTGGGGATAACTTTCAAATTACTGGTGGAGATTTGCTTTGAATTGCGATTCACTTCTCTGGGCAGAAAATTTATTTTGATAAGCTCTTAAGATTAATCAGATTCTCCAAAGTAAGATTTCCTTAGACATCAGTATTTGTATTTTATATCTATATAGAAAAAGACTCAGGTTGCATTTGCTATTACTATCTAACTGTGGATTTTTTGAGAGGAGAATTATCTCTGAGATCATTTAATTTATTTAAAGGTAACTCTTCTACCTGCTTCCTACAAGGATCTGAGGTTCTTGGGCCTTCCTGTCCTTCCAGGCATTTACAAAATAATGGATTTACTTCTCTTTGTTGTCAACTTTTTCCTAAGAGGTTTCAGTATCAGCACATTTCTAATGTCATGAGCCACAAAACATTAATTAAGATAAAACGAGTCGTGAGTTCGCTGGCCGTTCGCAGGAGCAAAGCACAGGAGGGTGAGACCCAGGCTCGCTCTGTCCCTCACTGTCATTCCAGAAGTCACACCGGGACAGTCCCCCCTTCCCCCCACTCTTAGCCACTCCCTTCTCCCTACACTGTCCTTTATAACTGGTCATCTTGTTGTCATAAAGGATTAGAGAAAAAGGACTAGAGGTAAGGAAAGGGGAAAGGAAACTGCTGGAAAATAGGAGAGAAAATTCCAATTTGTTATCTAATTTCAACAACTGCCTTTAAAAAAAAAAAAAAAGGATTTATTTATTTGAAAGACAGAGAGTGAGAGAAGGAGAGGGAACACCAGCGGGGGGAGCAGTAGGGGCAGAGGGGGAAGCTTCCCTACTGGGCGGGGAGCTCTATGCGGGACTCGATCCCAGGACCCTGAGATCATGACCTGAGCCGAAGGCAGACACTGAACCCACTGAGCCGCCCAGGCGCCCCAACAATTGCTTTTGATAGTTTCTCGAAGCATTTGAAATGACACATGGCAAGAATAGCAGAGTATCTTAATGTCTCAATCCTTGTCATTGACTAAACCCAACACTTACAGTACTACTCCAGAGGACACGCATTGTTCTTAAACAAAGGAAGGAGGAAAGAGACCACTATAGGCTTTTTCATTTTTCCGGGCACGAGAGCTGGCATTTTACATGAGTCATCTCACCGAACATAATTAACAGCCTTTAAATTTATCAAAATGTGGAAATAGTTTGCTGTGCAGAGTTGAGGCAGGACCTGCTAATAGTTAGAGAAAACTGCAGATGGCCGTATTTTCTTGAAGGAAGTCAGTGAGTGGGGGTAGCAGTGGTTGCAGGAGCTCCCACTCCCTCAGGAGGCCAGGTCAGGTCAGGTGCAGGTGACAGTGTTGCCTGGAGGTTAAGGATGCTGCTGTGTGGCTGAGGCTCCTCTTAACCTTGAATCCAGCTCCATTGTTTCCTACCAGCCTGAGCTAGGGTGCAGGTGTGTCCCTCTCAACCACTCTTTCCTGTCTGTACAGTGGGGATGGTTGTCACCTTCTTTTTAGGACACCTGTGAGAGCAGAAGAAGATGAGGCATCCCAAGCACTTAGCACGGGGCTTGACATATAGTAGGTGCTCAATAAAGCCCCCTGTTTAGTCCCTGCCAGAGGAGGCTGGCTTCTGCTTGGAGACTGAGGCAGAGCCCATCCCCACCAATGCAGGGGCTCTTCTCACCTCCCAGGACAGCAGCCCCGGGGCCTCAGACAGGTGCCCAGAGTCCCACATGCTCCCCTCTGGTCGCTGTGCGGGTCAGTCAGCTGGCGAGATGCTTGGTAAAGGTTGGAGAGGAAACCTAGGAGTGGAGAGGAATTGAACTCCACAATGAATCATACTACTTCCAAAGAGCCCACATTTAAAATGCCCCGTATGTCATAAATCATTTTATACACAATCTGCGTTACAAGACTGCCTTAAGCCTACTTCACGACCTAGTGGCTAGCACGACAAGTTGTTTACAAACTGTTCTTCATTAAAATGTCCCCCCAAGGAAGGGTTCCTGTCCCTCTCCAGACATATCTATCATTTCTCCTTCCTGTCTTCTGTGTAATGATATCTCTTACGTGCTAAGCTCTGCTAAGTAATGGGGCCATGAGATGACAGAGGCACAGCCTTACCCACAAGCAGCTAACTCAGTGTTCGGTGGGAAAGACACCCACACAAACACGGAGAAGAGAAGAGGGACGGGGAGTGGAGGGGAGGGGAGAGGAGAGGGGAGGGAGGGAAACCCATGGAGACATACCCTTGGGGGGTGGGGGGGGATAAAGGAATGTTCTGGGTTTGAAATGCTGGAAAGGCAATACTTTTACTTTGTTTTAGATACATACACATATATATATGAACATATTGTAGAAAGGGCTATATGCATGTACATGTGACATAATTATGTGTAAATATATAAATACATACATAAGTACATAGCTCACATATGTATTTCATTTTATAGACACGTATGTGAAGAGCTTTCCAGAGCGTTCCAGAAGCTCCTCACTCCATGACTTCTGCGTACGTCTCCCTGGTCGGAGACCCGCCACAGGCGTGCTCCCCGTCACAGGCGAGCTCCCCGTCGCGGGAGTGCTCCCAGTCGCGGGCGTGCTCCCCGTCGCGGGCGTGCTCCCCGTCGCGGGCGTGCTCCCCGTCGCGGGCGTGCTCCCCGTCCCGGGCGTGCTCCCCGTCGCGGGCGTGCTCCCCGTCGCGGGCGTGCTCCCCGCCGCGGGCGTGCTCCCCGTCCCGGGCGTGCTCCCCGTCCCGGGCGTGCTCCCCGTCGCGGGCGTGCTCCCCGTCGCGGGCGTGCTCCCCGCCACAGGCGTGCTCCCCGTCACAGGTGTGCTCCCGTTTTCAAGAAGCTGGGAGTGTCGTGTTTCCAGCCGGGCGCTCTCTGGCCTTTGCAGTACGCGCTCGCGCGGAGTGTGTAGGTCTGCACCATCTCCTGCCTCCTCCTGGGACCCCATTCCTCAGGGCTCCCGCTGGGGGAAGGGCCCTGACCACGAGCATCTCCGGGGACACGGGGAGCAAGGCCAGGTCCCGGGCCGGACGGCTCCCATCAGAACCTCTCGCCCGCGGGCCTCGACCGCGGCTGCACACGGCGCCACCTGAGAGGCTGCGGGCGCCGCGGACGGGTGACGCCGCGCCCGGGCCCAGCCCGTGGGGCCCACGCGGGCGTCTCCCGGAGCCCCCGGGGATTCCCCTGCGCGGCCGGACCGAGAGACCCGCCGCCTCCGCGGCTTCCTGGTCCGGGGAGCTCCGGCTCCGGCTCGGCGGGGCGTGGGTGGGAGCCGCTGTGGGCGGCCTTGTCTGTGCCTTGTTTTTTCTTTCTTTTTAAAGATTTTATGTAAGTGTTTGACAGCGAGAGACAGCAAGAGAAGGGACACAAGCAGGGGGAGCGGGAGCGGGCAAAGCCGACTCTGGGCCGAGCGGGGAGCCGAGGGCCGAGCGGGTCCCGGGACGCCGGGGTCGTGACCCGAGCCGAAGGCGGACGCTTCACGGACTGGGCCCCCCAGGCCCCCCTGCCTTGCCTGTTCTTATCCCTTGGCCTGTACACGACCCTAGACCCCAGACCCTAGACGACCCCAGACAAGCGGCCGCGCGGAGCCGGGGATTACCTGCGTCTCTGGGGGCTCGAAAAGCACCGGCAGCTGCCGCACAGACTGTGAGGACGAGTAAGCGGTCCTCTGGCCTGGACACTGGCAGCTTCCAGCCCTGCCCATCCAACAGGGGGATGACATGGCGCCTTGTAACTGTGCGGAGTGCGGTGTTGGGGGGCTTGGCTGGGAGCAGGGAGCGGCCCTTCTGGGTTCCATCGGTTTCCTAGCTGGGGCCGGCCTGTGAGAGGTTCGGGCTCTCGCGCCGCTGGGGTTTTCTCAGTGAAAATTTCTCCGTGAATCCCTGCCTGTGTTCGTGCTCTCCTGCTTATTCTGGAAGGGTGAAGAGAGTGTGTTGTGTTCTTGATCTGCCTGCTTTGAATTTAAAAAGGGGTCAGAGCCAGTATGAGATTATTTCTTCCACTCATTTATAATTAATAGCAATTAATAATTTAACATGATTGCTTCATTTATGTTTGAACTGGACGGTCTCACCTATGGCCGAATGTGTCATTTCCGAGGACTTGTTAGGGATTCTTAAAATGCTTTTAAAGCATTTCCAGAGCTCAGCCGTTGACCCAGAAGCTTGCTTATGGATAGGCTAAGCTAAGGCCATATTGGGAAACACAATGAGTCCTATGGCAAGGAAGAAAGGGATAAGACTGGAGACTCACTGATAATCACTGTGAAAGGGAGTTCTGAAATTGAGAAGCCAGATCTGGCCGTCAGAGTCCAGGGGGGCCAAACGCAAGGAGGGAGTTGTCTGGATAACCCCCCACTTGTCTCTCGGGCGCGTTCTGTATCCTCTGGTCTTCCTTGGAAGTCACCCAGAGGCTTTGGAGTTTGGAATATTCGAAGGAGTTCATTATAATGATAGGTCCCATGTATCCAGCACTGTGTTGTAACAGGTGCTGTTCTCCGCCCTTGGTCCACGTTATTGTACGTGACCCTTCCAACCACCCATCGTACAGAAAGGTAATTGAGGCCCGGAGAAGTAAACCGACTTGACTGAGTCATACAGCTAGTCAGTGACAGGGCTGGGACTTGAAACCGGGTCTTGCCCTAGGGCTGCGTTTAACTTCACTCTTTCTTTGAAGAAAGAGGAGGAAGACGATGGAATAGAGGAGGAGGAGGTCAGGCAATCTGACATAGTGTTGCAGGAACGCTCAACCATCCGTGCCTCGTGTTTCAACATATTTTTAAAATATTTATTTATTTGAGAGAGAAAGAGAGAGCATGCAGGGGGAGGGACAGAGGGAGAGGATCTCAGGCAGACCCCCCGATGAGCGCGGAGCCCGACACAGGGCTCCATCGCAGGACCCCGAGGATCATGACCTGAGCCAAAATCAGGAATGGGATGCTTAACTGACAGAGACACCCAGCGCCCCTGTTTCAAAATATACTTATATAATAAGTCCACCTCCGCAGCGATGTCTAGATACAGGGATGTCACTTCATCAGCCACGATGAGACGGGGGCATCGCAACAGCCCTCACTGGGTCGGAAGTGAATGTGTGAGTGTGGCTTCCACGCAGTCCCCTCAGCTACAAGGGGAGAGCTGGGGGCAGAGCAGATGAGCTTGACCCTGGTCGCCCCAGGTGCTCAGCCTTCACAGTGATAACTAAGCCATCGCAGTGCTTGGAAGCACAGAGTTGGTTTTTTTTTTTTTTTTTTTTTTTTTGAGAAAATAGCTTCTCTTTGTGTCATTGCAGAACCTCCTGATCTTGGTGGATTGAGCAAAGGCAGCTGAGATCTGGAAAAGTGATAAATGTGGCCGCCCCCTCTCTTTTCGTGGTTCCTTCCTTCTGACTCCCTGAATTTACATTCATGGAGACGGATTTAGTGCCTTCCGTATGTCTAAATTATCCTGGGCATTGCTCATATCCTGACCATAATTTCCAAACCAGAGATTTTAAGTGTATTTCTATTAAAAAAAAAAAAAATCTTAGGGGCACCTGGGTGACTCAGTGACCCTCATGATCCCAGGGTCCTGGGATCCAGCCTTAAATTGGCTTCCTGCTCAGTGAGGGGCCTGCTTCTTCCTCTCCCTCTGCCTGCTACTTCCCCTGCTTGTCCACTCTCTCTGTCAAATAAATAAGTAAATCTTTTTAAAAATCTTAGAGCTAAAGGTGATATTATGAATCACTACTGGTTGCTGGTTGCTAAGCGCATAACGTCTAAACCTCTCTGCTTAGGGCACAAAGTTCTCACTACATGCTGCCAATCTGCCACGCCAAGCCAGTAATTCTTTGCCAGTCATCTCCGTGTAAACTCCTTCCCGCTCCTCTGAGGGTTTCATTATTTTCTGGGTCAAATTTGGATGCCTAATGATTCTGTGCCTTTGCACATATAATGCTTTCTGTTCAGAATACATTTTCCTCTAATCTAGGTGAGGCACTCCTGTTTGTCCTTCAAAACCTCACTCACACATTTTACCCCCCACCCCACCCCACCCCCAGGCCTTCCTGACTTTTTCTTAGACAAAGTGCAGTTGCTCTATCATCTGTTTTCACAACTTTGCTCACACTTCCCTGAAAGTATTTTTTACTGGAACTTTTCTCTCAATGGAATTTGAAATCCTCAAAGATTGGGACTGTGTTCCATGTATCTTTGTCTCTTTTGTGCCTGTTGTAGGAGTTTAGTAGTAGTTTTGCTGAATAAGTTAACAAAATTACACGGGATCAAAACTGTCAGATAACCCAGATAGTGAGGGTGTTTATAAAGGGCAGGAGAGATGTTGGGAAAAAATATCATTTCTAGGGGCCCCTGGGTAGCTTTTGTTTAGTGTCTCCCTTTGGCTCAGGCCACGATCCCAGGGTCCAGGGATCAAGTCCCACGTTGGGCTCCCTGCTCAGCAAGGAGCCTGCTTCTTCCTCTCCCTCTCCTGCTCCCCCTGCTTGCCCGTGCACACACACACACACACACACACACACACACACGCACACACACACACACACACACACTCTGTCTCTGTCAAATAAATAAATAAAATCTTAAAAAAAAATGCCACTTCTAAACATGTAACTTTTAACAGATTTGGAGAGAAATGGTGAATCTGAAAGAGATAACAAGTGTATTTAAAGATACTGAAAATGAGTATGTGACATGGCATTTATAAACATAAGGAAATTCTAAGTAGAGATGTGGTATCTGTTGACTTGAAATGATTTCTGGAGGCTTCATGGAGGAGGTCAGTTTGAAACCCGTGACTGAGAGATGGGAAGAAAGGGTCTCTTCAGCTGTTGGGGAAATGGGCTCAGAAAGCCGTTTGCGCTGACCAAAAAATTTAGGATTGAAAGTGTGGCTAAGCTGAGTGCCCGGCCGTTGGCAGGTCCTCAGTAAACGCATGATGTTGCTAGAATGCCCAAAGCATCCATCATCCATCTATGATCCATCCATCATAGATGAGATCGTCCCTCATCTATGGCGATATCCAGTTAATAAGAACAAACACTGGGGACGGAATGAGGAACAGAGATCACAGCGTCACTCTCCAAAGCATGCCTTTCCCGAAAAACTGGGGGCCGCGTGCCCTCCACTTCCTAAACCAAATGGACTTCCTGCTCCCTGAGCTTCAAAGATGGAAGCCCGTCCCCTCTCTTGGAGAGCCTGGGCCTTGCACCAGAGGAGAACCACGCAGCCTGGGGGAAAGGCAGGTTCTCTGCCATCCTCGCAGGTTGTGGGGGGACTTGGGTTAAAGAGTGGACAGGGACGCGGGATACAGATTTGTGAAAGATTTGGGAATCCCAGGTACCATTGCCACAGGCCCTCCCATATTAGCAGAATTATACTAGTAAGAACTGTAAGGGACTCGGAGAACAACTAGTCCTACCCTCTTATTTGACAGATGAGAAAACAGAAGCCAAGAGAGATTCCGTATAGGCCTTATGGTTTGATTACATCCACCGAAAACGTCACACATCTCCACATTTGTTCAGTGATGATGCTCAAAAAGGCTTCGATTGTCATTTTCTAAAGATGTCAGGTTTCAGACATGGGACCAAACCTTTGATTCACAAGCACACCTCTTCATGTTACAATCCTCTATTGGGTTCATCACTGGCTGTGGAAAATTTCAGATCACCATGGTGTGAAACCAGGGCCAAATGATACAGGTGGTGGAAGGAGGCTGTGCAAAATGGAGTTTTCTACAAAGAGCTTTAGGAGCCACGAGAGTCCACATCTTTCTTTCATACCTTGGAAAGTTGTTTACATAAGAGATAAGTGATAAGAGGTAAGCGCAGGGTATCATTGAGAATTAGTGGGAGGGTCTAGCAGGAAGGAATGATGGGAAGGGTGTTGAGACAAGAGGCCTACAGACAGAAGATTTAGCCATTTATTTCTTCTGGAACTAACTCTTTATGCTCGTGTGGGACTTGGCTTAAGATGGAGGACACTGTGAGGAAAGGCTTCCATGGCCCACACCTCTTTCTTTCTTAAGCCTGTGTGGTTTCACAGTCTTCCTGTCTCCAGGTGGTACCCACAGATCGGCACCGTCAACTCTCAGACAAAACAGAAAAACCAGCCTGTTCCTATGCCACACGTATTTTCAGCGTCTTCATTAGGTTCCCTGTATTTTGGGCCTTGCTCCCTCCTTTGGTCTGAGTGAAACTCATATGTTGAATCTTTACCCCCAAAGGTAATGGTATTTGCTGGTAAGACTCTGTCCTCATGAGCAGGATTAGTAGACTTTTAAAGTAGCTTTATTGAGATCTGATTGACATGTAACATTGTATAAGCTTAAGGTACACAATGTGATTATTTGATACATGTCTGTGTTACAAAGTGTTGACTGCAATAAGGTTAGTTAACACAATCTTCAGCTCACATAATTGCCATTTTGTTGTTTCTGTTATGGTGAGAACACTAAAACTCTACTTCCATAGCCACTTCAAATATACGATACAGTGTTCAAATTAGAACCCTTTGCCCGACATCTCCCTACTTCCTTAACTCCAGGAGCCCCAACCTGCTTTGTTTCTGAGTTCTATGCATTTAGATTCTGCAGATAAGTGATGTAACACAGTATTTGACCTTTTCTGATTTATTTCACATAGTATAGTGCCCTTGGTTCCATCCACCTTGTCACCAGTGGCAAGATTTCACTCTTTTTTATGACTGGATAATATCTCATTGTATATATATATACCTTTTCTTTATCCATTCATCCACTGGTGGATGCTTAGGTTATTTCCACGATGGGGCTATTGTGAATAATGCAGTGATGAGTATGAGGGTGAAGATATCTCTTTAAGATACTGATCTCATTTCTTTTAGTTAGATGCGGAGAGTGGGATTGCTAGATCATACGGTAGTTCTACTTTTAATTTTGTGAGGAACCTCCCTACTGTTTTCCACAGTGGTTGCACCGGTTTTCATTCCCACCACCAGTGCATCAGGGTTCCTTTTCTCTGCATCCCCACCAACACTTGTTACTTCTTGTCTTTTTGATGATAGCCCTTCTACCACCTGTGAGGTGATGTCTCACTGTGGTTCTGATTTGCATTGCCCTGATGATTAATGACACTGAGCCCCTTTTCACGTACCTGTTGGCCAACTGAGCCCCTTTTCATGTACCTGTCTTCTTTGGGAAAATGTCTATTCATGTCCTCTGCCTATTTTTTAATTGGTTTTTGTTTTGTTTTGTTGCTATTGAGCTGTATGAGATCTTTATGTATTTTGAGCATTAACCCTTTATTAGATACATGATTTTCGAATATTACTTCCCATTTGGTAGCTTGCCTTTTCATTTTGTTGGTGGTTTCTTTTGCTTTACAGGAATTTTTTAGTTTGATGTAGCCCCACTTGTTTATTTTTGCTTTTGTTGCCATTGCCTTTGGTGTCAAAGTCAAAAGAAGCATCACAAGGACTAATGTCAAGGAACTTACTACTTATGTTTTCTTCTTGGAGTTTTATTGTCTCAGGTCTTATGTGCAGGTCTTTAACACATTTTGAATTAATTCTTGTGTATTGTGTAAGCCAGTTTCATTCTTTTGCATGTGTGCACTGTTCAGTTTTCCCAACATTTATTAAAGAGACTATCCTCATTATATATTCACATCTTCTTTGTGTAAATTAATTGACCTTAGATGAATAGGTTTATTACTGGGCTCTCCGTTCTGTTCTGTTGACCTCTGTGTGTGTTTTTATGCCAGTTTCCTATGTCATAAATGGTTTTGGACAGTATGGACATTTTAACAATATGAACTCTTCTTATCCGTGAACATGGGATATTTTCTATTTATTTATGTCTCTTTTTATTTCTTTTATCAATATCTTATAGTTTTTAGTGTACAGGTCTTTCATTTCCTTGGTTAAATTTATCCCTAAATATTTTATTGTTTCTGAATCTACTATAAAGGTGATTGTTTCCTTTCTTTTTTTTTATCAGATGGTTTGCTGTTAGTGTATAGAAATGCTAATGATATTTATTTATTTATTATTTGTTTGTTATTAGAGAAGGAAGAGCAGAGGGTGAGGGAGAGAGAGAGAGAATACCAAGCAGGCTTCATACCCAGTGCAGAGCCTGATGTAAGGCTTTATCTCATGGCCTTGAGATCATGATCTGAGCTGAAATCAAGAGTTAGACTCTTAACTAACTGAGCCACCCAGGTGCCCCACAACTGATAATTGTGTATTGATTCTATATCCTGCAGCTTTACTAAATTTTTTTTATTAATTCAACAGTCTTTTTGGTTTTGTTTGTTTGTTTTTTTGCTGGAGCATTTAGGACTTTCACATTCAATATCATGACATCAGCAAACAGTCAGTTTTACTTCTTTCCTTCCTGTGTGGATTCCTTTTATTTCTCTTTATTACCTAGTAATTTATTTCCTGGCTAGGACTCCCGGTACTATGTAGAATAGAAGTAATGAGAGTAGCAAACTTTCTTGTTCCTAATCTTAAAAGAGAACACTTTCAATCTTTTACCATTGAGTATGGTGTTAGCTGTGGGCTTGTTATATATGGCCTTTATGATGTCAAAGTATGTTTCTTCTATATCTAATGTGTAGAGTTTTTATTAAGAATGGATGTTAAGGGGTGCCTGGGTAGCTCAGTGGGTTTGAGGCCTCTGCCTTCGGCTCAGGTCCTGGTCCTGGGGTCCTGGGATCAGGCTCTCTGCTCAGCGGGGAGCCTGCTTCCCCCCACTCCTGCCTGCCTCTCTGCCTACTTGTGGTCTTTGTCTGTCAAATAAATGGATAGAATTAAAAAAAAAAAAGATGTTAAATGTTGTCGGATACTTTTTCTGCATCTATTGAGATGATTGTATTATTTTTATCATTCATTTTATTATGCAATGTAACATGTTGATTAATTTGCAAATGTTGAGCCATCCTTGCATTGCAGGGATAAATCACACTTGATCATGGTTTATGATCCTTTAAATATGCTGCTGAATTAGTTTGCTGGCACTTTGTTGAAGATTTTTGCAATTGTATTTATCAGGGATATTGGCTATAGTTTTCCTTTCTGGTAGTTTCCTTCTCTGATTTTAGTATTAGTACTGCTGACCTTGTAATGCTGAGTTTTGTGGCATTCCTTCCTCTTTAATTTCTTTGAAAGAATTTGGAAGAATTGATATTATTCCTTCTCTAAATGTTTGCTAGAATTTACTCATGAAACCATCTGTTTTGGTTTCTTTGTTGTTGGGAGGTTTTTAAATTACTGATTCAATCCTCTAACTTGTTATTTATCTATTCAGATTTTCTGTTTTTTCAGGATTCAGATTTAGTAGTTTACATATTTCTAGGAGTTCGTCCATTTCTTTTAGGTTGCCCAGTTTGTTTATGCATAATTTTTCATAGCAGTCTCTGATGCATGTCTATTTATTTATTTAATTATTTGTTTTAAAGATTTATTTTATTTTAGAGAGCCCATATGCAAGCGGTGGGTAGGGGCAGAAGGGGAAAGAGAGAGAGAATCCCAAGCAAACTCCCCGCTGAGCATGGAGCCCAATGCACGCTCTATACCATGACACCAAGATCGTAACCTGATCAAAACCAAGAGTCAGATACTCAACCGACTGAGCCACCCAGGTGCCCCAATCCTTTGTATTTCTATGTTATCAGCTGTAATGTGTCCTCTTTCATTTATAATTATATTTATTAGAGTCTTCTCTCTTTTTTCTTAGTAAGTATAGCTAAGGTTTGTCAGTTTTGTTGATCTTTTCAAAAAGCAACTCTTAGTTTTGTTGATCTTTGTAATTATGTTTCTATTCTCTATTTCTTTTATTTCTGCTCTGGTCTTTGTATCTCCTAACTTCTGTTAGGTTTAGGCTTAGTTTTATTCTTGTTTTCCTAGTCCCTTGAGGTATAAAGTCAGATTGTTTATGTGAGATCTTTGTTTTGTTTTAATGTAGGCACACATTTTTCTCTCTGAATTTCCCCCTTAGCACTGCTTTTGCTGCATCCTTTTTTTGGTATATTGTGTTTCCATTTTAATTTGTTTCAAGATACTTTTTTATTTCTCTTTTGATTTTATGTTGTTCAAGAATGTGTTGCTTAATTTTCACATGCTTGTGAATTTTCCAGTTTTCCTCTTGTTAGTGATTTCTAGTTTCATATCATTGTGCTTGGAAAAGATACTTGGTGTGATTTTAGTCTTTTGAAATTTGCTGAGACTTGTTTCATGACCTTACATATGATCTATCCTCAAGAATGGTTTGTGTACACGTGAGAAGAATTAATTCTACTTGCTGTTGGATGGAATGTTTCATATACATCTAAAAGGTCCTTTTGGTCTAAAGTAAGGCTCAAATCCAGTATTTTCTTACTGATTTTCTGTTTGGATGACGTATCCACTGTTGAAAGTGGTGTATTGATATTTCCTATTATTATTGTTTTGTTATCCTCTACTCCCTTAAGATCTGTTAGTTTTTTTTTAATATATTTAGATGCTCCAATTGGGTACATATATATTTACAGTTATTATAGTCTCTTGATGAATTGACCCCTTTGTCAATAAATAATGACCTTCATTGTCTTTTTAAAAAATATTTACTTATTTTAGAGGAAGGGGGAGGCAGACAGAGAAGGAGAAAAGCAGACTTCCCACCAAGTAGGGAAGTCCGATGTGTGGGGCTCAATTCTAGGACCCAGAGATCATGACCTGAACTAAAACCAAGGGTCAGATGGCTAATTGACTGAGCCACCTAGTACTCTGGCCTTTGCTGTCTCTTGTTACAGTTTTTGACTTAAGTCTATCGGTCTGATACAAGTATAGCCACCCCTGCTTTCTTTGGTTTCCATTTTTGTAGGGTATCTCTTTCCATCCCTTCACTTTTAGCCTGTGGGTGTCGTTGAAGGCGAAATGAGTCTTTCGCAGATTGCATATAGTTAGTTTTGTTTTGTCCCCATTCAGCCACTCTATGCCTTTTGATTGGTGACTAATCCATTAACATTTCCAGTAATTGTTCATAGGTTTGTTGCCTGCTTTTTTAAAAGAATTATTTATTTATTTTTAAATCCCAATGTAATTAATGTACAGTTATATTAGTTTCAGGTATACGATACAGCGATTCAGCAATTCTATACATTACTCATTGCTCACGGAGATAAGGGTACCTTTCATTCCCTGCATCTATGTCACCATTCCCTTACCTCCTCCCAACTATTGGCTTCTTGTTCATTGTTTTCTTGCTGTTTTGCAGTTTCTTTGTTTCTTTTCTTCCTCTCTTGCTATCTCCCTTTGTGAGCTGATGGCGGTATACTTTGATTCCCTTCTTTGTATTTTATGTTATCTACTATAGGTTGTGGTTACCCCAGGACTTACTTAAAACATCTTCTAAACAAACAGTTTATTTTAAACTGATAAAAATTTAAATGTGAATACATGTGAAAACTCCACCCTTTTACTTCCCTTCCCCACATTTATGTTTTTTGATGTCATGATTTATATCTTTTTAAATTGTGTATCCATTGTGAAATTATTATAGCTATAGCTGCTTTCAATATTTTTGTCCTTTAGTCTTTTTGCTAGAATTATTGGCTAGCACATATCCATATTACATTATTAGAGTATTCTGAATCTGACTGTATACTCAACCTTGCCAGTGTGTTGTCTGCTGGTATTGCATTTTTAAAATGTGTTTTCAAGTTATTATCTAGTGCCCTTTTGTTTCAGCTTGAGGAACTCCTTTAGTGTACCTTTTAAGGCAGGTCTGGCTGTGATGAACTCCTTCAGCTTTTTGTTATTAGGGAATGCCCTTATCTCTCCTTCACTTCTGGAAGACATCTTTTCTGGGTAAAATATTTCTGGTTGGCAGGTTTCTTTTTCCCTTTAGCACTTTAAATATATCACCCCATTCTCTCTTGGGCTGCAAAGATTTCTGCTGACAATTCTGATGTTGTTATGGGTTTACCTTACATCAGAGAAGTATTTTTCTCTTGCTGAAAAAGAGTTTTACAACTTTTCTTTGCCTTTAAATTCCTAAGAAGCTATTTGCAACTACAATGACTCAAGAAATGTTATACTATAAATGAAATAAAAATTATGTGCACACTTTGATTATAGGAATATAATTAATAGTTTTGCTGAAATAAAGGCAACACAAATTTTTTAAAAAAGAAAATCATTTTAGATTGAAATTTTGGGATGACCTTTCAGCTGCACAAACTTGGGTATCCAAGTCTTCCAGGTCTGGGAAGTTCTCAGCCATTATTTCTTATTTTTAATTTTTTTAATTTTTGTTTATTTATATTTTTTGGTAATCTCTACACCCAACATGGGGCTTGAACTCACACCCCTGTGATCAAGAGTTCCATGCTCTTCTGACTGAACCAGCAGGTGCCCCAGCCATTATTTCCTTAAATAAGATTTTTACTCTTTTTATCCTTTGCTTACTTTGGGATTCCAGTGATGCATAGATTGGGCACTTAAAAGTGCCCAATATGTAGGTTTTCTTCATTCCTGTTCTTTTTTTTTTTTTTTTTTTTTTCCTTTTTGATCCTTTGTTTACTTAATTTCAAATGTTCTGTCTTTGCACTCACTGGTTTTTTCTCCTGCTTGGTCTAGTGTGTTGTTGAAACTCTCTCTTGAGTTCTTCAGTCATTGACTCCTTCATCTCCAAAATTTCTGTTTGACTCTTTTTAGTGTTTTCTGTCTCTGTTGAACTTCTCATTTTGTTCTTGTACTGTTTTCCTGATTTCATTAAATTGTTTATCTACATTCTCCTATAGTTCTCTGAGCATCTTTTGAAGAATTATTTTAAATTCTTTGTTGGGCAATTCCTGTATCTCCATTTCTTTGGGGTGAGTTACTGGAAGTTCACAGTGTTCCTTTGATGAGATTATGTTTTTCTGATTCTTCATGATTCTGTAGCCATTGAGTAAGTGTGTGCACATTGTAAGAAACAGAGACCTCTAACAGACTTTAGGGACTAACTATATGGACTAAGGTGTTTCCTTGTGGATGGCAGCTTGGTGGAATGTGCCATAACACAGGCTCTAGTGGGTCAGGGCACCAAGTGCAAGGATATATGGCAGCTCTGGGTGTACAGGGTGTGGTACCTCATCAGCTCAGCTACTGGGGTCCCCAGCATTGACAACTGCCTTGTTCTTGGTGAGCACTGGGAGAGTCCAAAGAGGCTGCAAAGACTATTTAGGTCCTCAGCAAAACCTTCAAGTCCAACATCTAGGGATCAGAGCAGGCAGCAGTGGTGGCCAGAGCTGGCAGTGTACACACGCTTGGCTCTCGGGGTCAGCATGGGTGCCTGGGTCTGGCAGGGGCTGGTGTACAGACACACACATAATGGTGGGCACCAGGGCAGGCAGCAAGGGCACAGTGGTCGCCATGGGGGGTGGCCCTGACTGTCAGCCTATACTACCATGGCTGCTGGTTCTTGCCACAGGTGCCCAGCAGCAAGGCCAGTGTTGGGAGTCAAGCCAGAAGCCACACAGATACACAGCTGGCAGGCCTAGTTGCAAGTAAGCCTCATGGTACCAGCCTGTGACAGAAAACAGACTAGAATTGGGCTCATAAGCTGCCGCCGGCGCTCTGGCTATCAATATTTCCTCATGTGGCTACACGGTCTCGCCACGGGTATGCACATTGCCGTGGGGGCCAGTGACAGGGTTTGGATCAAGGGTGTGCCAGTGTTGGCTTGGGAGTGGGGGGGAAGGGTATCTAGTTGCAGTTGAGCTGAGTGGTAGAGGCCAGTGACAGGAGACAGGGTTGAATCTAGGCCCACAAGCAGCTACAGGAGCCCTGGCTATTGGCACGCACTTCCGTGGCTGTAGGATGTTGCCATGAGTGCACACATGACAGTCAGGGCCAGTGAGAGGAGTCAGGCCAGTGGAGAGCAAGTGCAGAGAGGGGTTAGCCCCAGCATGCTACTGGAGGTGGAGGTCAGCCGTCGGGATCTGGCCTGGCATCTTGCACGTCTGCAGCTGCAGAGGCCTGGGCTGGCTGCTGGTCCCCATCAGCTCTGCTGGGAACAGTGGGAATATAGGGAATAAGAAGGAACTTGGGGGGCCAGTGTCAGCCAACACAAATACCAATGGGGTGAAAACCAGTGAAATCCATGGTGTGTTCTCATTGGGTAATTGGGGAAGATGGAGGGAGTGAGAGGGGAAGGATAGGAGATTGGCTGTAATCCAGTCCAAACTAGTACCTACTAATGATATGATAGCTAACATGTGCTGAGAACTAAATATGTACAAGATGCTCTTCTAAGAGTTTCATGAATGTCAACTCATTTAATAATTGTAGGTACCTCTATTAACCCCTATGGCAGATGAGGAAACTGAGGCACACAAGGGTTACGTGGTGAGCCAAGGTTGTGCATCCAGTAATTGGTGGAGTAGAAACCTTTTTGATGATGCAGAGAAGTGGTCATTTTTTTATAGTTCCAACCTTCCCTTTGGTCTTTTCAAATGTGACTTCCAGGAAGATCTTGGGCAGGGCTGTCAGACCAGAGAAGGGCCTGGTTCCTCTATTCCTGTGGTGGTCTCTGTGTTCTCCTTGGTCTCTGTAGTGCAGTGGTTGGTCTGAGATGCTATCTGGCCTGGGACCACCTGCCTGGCATAAAAATACCCTTTAGCCTTTCAACCGAAATTAAAGACTGTCTTTTTAAAAATTAAGATAACATACAAGCATTATAATGCACGTAAGATCTATAGAATCTGTTTGGGGGAAATGTGGGTCCCAAATCTCTAGCCATGCTTAGGTAACAGAGGACTTTCCCTCTGGAATTCAAGGATGAGGAATATAGCCTTCCTGTTGCAGATTACACCATAAGAGACATACCATTAATAATCCATTAGAACAACCTGAGGGGTTGGAAGCTCCAGAGCACAATGTCTTATAATACTGAAGTATTTGTCAGTGAATGTCTACCAGTAGAAGGTGGAAATCAATTTCAGTTCAGGTATATAATTAACAAGACCCTTTGGCAAAGAGGCTATGTGCATTCTTCACGACCAAACAAGAATACAGCTGCTAAAAATTGTTTCATCAATGTGCAGTAGGGTTCCCTTGGGTGAATTTTTGGATAAAAGAGGAACCCCTGGAAAAAGATTGGTTTACACCTCCAGGAATCTCTTCAGAGTCATTCATAACTACCAAATACATTATGTATTATACTTCTAAATGAGATATGAAAATATGCAAAGTAAAGCCCTAGGATTGTAGGCACACACAAAAAGATGCAAACAGATTTAATTAGTTTGTGCACGGACAGGTAGAAGCAACCCAAATATTCATCATTGGATAAATGGATAAACAAAATGTGGTCTGTCCATGCAGTGGAAAATTATTCAGCCTTAAAAAGGACAGTGATCTTGCCACATGATATAACACGGATAACCTCAAAGATATTATGCTAAGGGAAAGAAGCCAGACACAAAAGGACAAATACTGTGTGATTCCACTTATATGAGGTACCTAGAGCAAATTCATTGTGACAGAAAGTAGAATGGTGGTGGCCAGGGAGGGAGGGAGGGGAGACTAGGGGGTGGCAGCAGAGTTTCAGTTTTACAACATGAAAACATCCTGGCAACAGGTTGCACGGCACTGGGGATATACTAAACGCTACTAATTTACACTTCAAAATGGTTAAGATGGCAAATTTTATGTTATGTGTAT
Organism: Mustela lutreola; assembly: GCF_030435805.1. NCBI lineage: Eukaryota > Metazoa > Chordata > Mammalia > Carnivora > Mustelidae > Mustela > Mustela lutreola. The sequence goes on from NC_081295.1 coordinate 151,915,320, forward strand.
ATTACCACAGTTAAAAATAAAAATAGGGGTGCCTGGGTGGCACAGTTGGTTAAGCATCTGACTCTTGGTCTTGGCTCAGGTTGTGATTTTAGGGTCATGGGATGGAGCCCTGAGTCAGGCTCTGTGGTCCGCGTGGGTCACTGGGCAGTTGGGTGGGCGTGTGGGGTGGCCAGTCCCTGTCAGGGCTCAGAACACACTTGTCCTATTAACAAGCCAGAGGATGAATAAGACCAGAGGGTGAAGGGCACCCCCGTGAAGGATGGGGAGTATCACTGGAGGGCCAGGAGGTCTGCCGTGTCGGGGAGTGTGTGCGGGCGTGTGCTCACCCGGACGCACTCACACCGCAAGTGACCAGTGCCGCCAGCTCCTCGCTGGCCACCTGTGTCATCAGCCGGCCGTGTCTTCTCTCAGCAAGAGCTTGTGGTCTCCTCGGGTCCGTGTCACCAAACAGCGGGAAGGGCCTCCACCACTTTGGTGTTCGTCTCGGAGCTGAATTAAGCCAGTGAATTCTCTTCTTTCTAGGAATAGCTTGGCGCTCAGTAGGGTTACAAAGTTGTGTTCCTGCCCCCTGCTCATGTTTACATTAGCTTGGAGCTGGTTTAGAGAAACATCTTTGAGACCCCAGGGCAGGTAAGGAAGTATTTTTAGAGACGCTAGACGGCTCTGTTCCCCGGGGGTGGTGTTAGAGCTGCTCTAACAAATCACTCCAAATTGTGTGACTTAAAACAACGGAAACTTAGTCGCTCTGAGTTCTGGTGGCCAGAAGTGTGAGGTCAAGGTGTGCAGAGCCGCACTCCCTCTGAAGTCTCTGAGGGGGACCCCTGCCTGCCTCTCCCAGCTTCAGGTGGCTCCAGGTGTTTCTGACCGGGGGCTGCACAATCCAGTCCTCCCCTGGTCTTCCCGTGGTCTCCCCTGTGTGTCCGAGTCCCTCAATCCCCCCTCCATGTTTCTCTTGTAAGGACACCTGTCACTGGGTCTGGGGCCCGCCCCCAATCTGGAATGATCTGATCTCAAGACCCTTAATTACAAATGAAAATACCATTCTTCCGGACAAGATCACATTCTCAGGTTCTGATGCCCAGGACCTGGACATTCCTCAGCCTATGGCTGATGGAAATATTTCGGTTGTGGGGGGTGGGGGGGTGACGAGCTAAAACCCCTTCAGAGCAGCGCTGGCCACATCCTGTTCAGCACGGCTGTGTCTCTGGGCCCTGGGTCTGCCCAGCCCAGGCCCACAAACCCAGCAACCAAGGCTCATCCCTTCGCACCCACCCCTCCGCCAGCCAGGTCTCCCGCCTCCCTCCTCTCCTCCTCCAAGCTTGAAATACACTTTGAAACACATGGGCCCCAGAGAGTGAAGCATTCGGTCAAGGTTATACATCCACTTAGCAGAGGAGGTCGGAGCTCCCGATTCCTAACCCAGTGTCCCATCTGAAATGGTTCTTGTCGAATCAGATGCGGCGGTTAGAGAGGACGGGGAGTAGAGCTGTTGAATCTGAACACGAAGCTTCCTGCGTTCCTGGCAGGCTCTCTAGGCTGTTTCCAAAGAAACTTATCGGCCTGTCAACATTCTCACCAGCCCCTCTTACCTTCCGCACGGCACGGGCCCCGAAAAGTGAAGGCAGGCGCACTTCTCACAACCTCCTCAGCCAATAGCTCTCTAGGCAAGTTTTCCTGTCTTGTCTCCAAGGCGTATGACGGCAGCTGAGACACACACCAGCTCTGTGAACTGTGCTGTCAATTTTTATTTTAATCCTCCTTTATTCACAATTTGATTTCGTTTAGGATTGGCCCCACTTCCTGTTCCAATGCCAGGCCTGTGGCCCCACAGTCACTGGCAGAGCTGTCTCGTTGTCACTACAGAGAAAGAACTCTGCCCCTCGACTCTCGTAGGGGAGTTTGGCTTCTGTGTTAACTCCATCTCCTCGGGCAGCTCCCAGTCCTGGAGCAACCGTCAGGAGAGAGCGACAAGGAATTTCTCCTCCACTTTGTTTGTTGGAACCATGGCAGCTTGGAAATGGTGGTGGTGGTGTTTTTTTGTTTTGTTTTTTTTTCCTTCTAATATCCAGTTTGCTTTCTCATGTTCTTGAGGAGTAGAAATAGATAGACCACATTGTCGATCTCTGGAATGATAACCCCTTGAAAAAGGTTTTTGAAGGGAGATGAATGAAGTTTTCTGAATCTGGCCTTTGAGTGCTTATGACGCCAGGAAATGCATTCTTTGGTAAAGGGACTCATCTGAGGTCAGACTCGAAGGCTGGTATCTGATCCCTGAGTAAACACTAAGTAGAAAGAGAGCGTAGAAAACCAAAAAGGAGCAACAGGCACTTGCTTCTGCTACATGGTCAGGTCGGCTTCCGCAGTGCCCAGCCCAAGCTCCCCCACAGCAAGGAAGGGCCAGGGGGTGGCTTTGCTGTGGCCGTCCTACTGAACACCCCTGCACACCGTCCCTTGTGTCCTGGTCTTTGTTCCCTGATCGACTTGACCTAAGCCCACTTTAAACGCCTGCCTCTTTGTGAAGCTCATTGACAGTTGGCTTTTGGTGCCATCATCATCCATGTAATTTTCTGAATCACGGAGATCAAAGCCCAAGAAAAGGATATGCAAACCTGAGATCAAATCTGAACCAACTCAAAAGCCCAGATTTCAGCCACAGCCAAAGAATAAGGGGAGCTGGACACCCAGCAATCAGCACGGGCCCTGGACAGCGGAGCGGGGGTCAGAACCAGGTTGGAACCAAGCAAGTATGAAATGAAGCTTGGAGCAGGGCCCAAAGGCAAAAATGGTGTTCTGATCTTCTGCTTCCCAACAGCGGGCAGCAAGCCAGAGTACGCTGCTTTTAGATTGATTTTGTGTATACTCAGCTTTAGATCAGGCGGGTCCTATAAAAGGAGGACATATAAATTTATGAATGTTCCCCCACTTTCAAGCCCAAATACTATCTTCTCAAAGTCATTCCAGGCTTCCTCGCCATTTATTCTGAATCAGGAGCTTCTGGGGCGCCTGGGTGGCTCAGTCCATTGAGTGTCTGACTCTTGGTTTCATCTCAGGCCATGACCTCAGGGTCCTGGGATCTAGCCCTGCCTCGAGCTCCCTGCTCAATGCAGAGCCCACTGGTCTCTCTTCCTCCCTCTCTGCTCCTCCCCCCAACTTGTGTGTGCACATGCGCACACTCTCAAACTCTTGCTCTCAAATACATAAATAAATTCTTTAAGAAGAGGAAGAAAAAAGATGATTGCTAGATCTCACACAGTGGGAAGATTCAAAGCCAGGACTCAACATGAGTAATTCTGACTCTACAGCCAGTGTCTTTTCTCTGTCTGAAGGAAGATAAGTGAACATTTTAGGTCCATAGAGTTCGAGTTGCCAACACGGCAGGTGCCATGATACACTACAGGTAACAACAAGTTGGGGGATGCACTACAGGTAGCAACAAGTCAAGCAGAAGAGAAAAGTCTAGATTAGAAATGTCAACTTGGAAGTCAGTTGCTTGAAAGTTATGAGGCTGATGTGACTGTTCTAGGCACGGATATTGAGGGAAGCAAAAACATGGGATGCTAAACCCCCAAAGAATCCCTCAATTTAGGGAATGAAGGACAAAATGTGGGCAAAGGAGATAAAAGAAGCAGCCAGAGAGGTGGGAAGAGAACCGAGAAAGGCCGGTTCTGTAAAAACTGAGTTAAGATGGAGTCATAAGAGGCAAGTCGTAGGTAAGAGGATTTAGCTGGAGATTCCAGTTTGCAGGGGATAAGACCCAAGAAGCAGCCTTTGAATTAAAGTTAAAGCCCTAGACCTCTTTTTGGAGTTCTGTACTTGTATATTGACATGTTTACTTGACTTCCCCAAAGTACCTCAAATCATAGATTCCTATGTCCTGAACTTCTGTCTTCCTCCCTCACTCCAGTCCCCAAATCTGATGCTCTTCCATTATTCATCTTTCAGTGAATGTATCTATCATCTATTACGTTATCCCCAAGTAGCGACTGGCAGTGACTTCTTCCTCCCCTACTGCGTAAATCCAACATCCTCCTGGCTGCAGGGAGGCCAGGACTTTGGCTGGGGTTGACTTTGACCAGGGCTTGGGAAATTCTTTCTGTCTGGGGCCAGGCGGTAAATACTGGAGGCTTTGCGGGTCCTATGTTTTCTGTTGCAGCTACTCAAATCCTTGGAGTGTGAAAACAGCCACAGACAGTAAGTAAATGAACGGGCGGGTCTGTGTTCCAATCGTTTTATTTCCAAACGCAGGTGGGGGCTGGATTTGGCCCAGGGGGAGTTTGCTGGCCTCCGACTTAGCTAGGACACAGCCTACTTCTAAGAGATGGACGTGCTGTCGCTTCCAACAGTCCTCATTCGATAAGCAAGAAGTTGTGGGGGGTGAGGACCACTAACGGTGTCCGCCATGTCCAACCCGTGATACTCACTGCCCTTCCAGACGATTTGCAGCTACAAACCACTGGAAGTCTTTGTTGAATTATGGAAGATATATTTTTTGGTTTTTAATGCAGAGCGCAGTTGAATTTTTCTCCCTGCCTCGTCGGAGACAGTCACTGATCAGAGACTTTGGCAAAGGGACTCACTAATTCTACAAAACGCCAAATTATGAGATTTCTAAGCTGGTCCTCTGCTCTGGCTCTTGAAACTTGATGGAAGGAAGAGTAGGGTTGAAGTAGCTGGGGGGTGGGGTTGTGAGGCCAGAGCACCTGTGCTCGGGTGTATGTTAATTTGTTTGGAAATATTTATCTATGCATGCATAGATGGCGCCCTTGATGAGTAACTATATTTATGCTGCACTTACGTGCTTTTTCTCCGCCTTTAATGCAATCAGTGCACATTATGGAGACATGAATATGCAAACGTTGAATAAAGCTTGAATTTTTTAATTAAAAAAACTAAATCAGGGGAATTACAAGCATCCAATTTAACATTTTTAAATATGAAATGAAATGTTCTCCTTCATTCCCATTCATGGCCATGGATTTTGTTGATATTCAGCGTGGAACTTGATTATTTTATGCCTATCTGTCTTTAAAGGCATTGGCTTGGATTTGGGTGAGATCAAGGAGTGTGGGGGAAGGGCACGAGCGAGAGGAAAATGACTGACTGAAGAATGACTTCTTTCCTGTCCTGGTTGATGTTGCTGGCACATGAAGCAGCTGACGGCTTGTGCACTTTCAAAGAGTATCAGCATATAAATACGCAGTCGGGAATTACATCTCCAAAAGGAAGCATTTTCCCCACTCAGTCTTCTCTTAATTCAGAAAAATTACTTTTAAATTGATGTAACACAGCAGTTTATAGCAGTTACATTATTCCCCCCTAGGAATAAATGCAGACTTCTTTCTGCTCTCTGTTCAAACCAACAAACAAATGCTCTCTCTTCCGGCTTCATTTTTCCTGAGAAGGGAAGGTGCCCTCTGCCCGGCTTGGGATGAGAGCCTACACTGCAATCAGTTGATTATTTTTTAAACACTTCTTCATGTGGGATTCAGAAGTGTCCATAATTAAATTACCAAGGGTCATGCCAGGCTCCTTGGCATTTCGTCTTCCATGGTCAGACAGCTGGGTGATCTTGGCCAAGTGGCTGGTCATGATATCAAGAGTAATTATACCTTATAATTATGCCACAGTTTATTCCAAGGACTTCCGCCTGTGTGCCCTTGTTTAATTTGAAAACTACCTCTGGGCTTCGAGAAGAATGGGTCAGGCCATTTTCAAGACCCTTTGGAAGCTACCATTTTGAAGTCCATAAGGTGTTTAGGTGGGGATAAAAAAAAGAAGGGGCTAGACTAATGATAATTGCACCAAACTTAGCCTTTGTTGATCTGCTAGCGTGAACAAGTAGCAGAAAATCTAGTATGCGGTGATAAAACAATGCTTGGTTCATACTTGCCAAGAAACAACTTCTCCGACTTTGTAAAGCTTTGCACTTAGGTTTCCTGGTTTCGTCATTTTATAGGGGAAATTCCTCGGGCAGTTTATTTTATCCCTAGTATTTTATACCAATTCTGCCTTCGCAGTTGCAGGCATGCAGTCTAGAATTCTCTGAAGATTGTGAAGTTTTTCAAAGGCTGAGTTTCTTCCTATGACAGCAGAGGGAATAAAGTGCTCAGGGAGTGACTGAAACATCTAACGAGTACTGACATCAAGCTGGTGGCCGCAGCAACATCTGAATCCTGTCTCGTTCTTACCTTGTCTTTTCTGATGGTGGTGTAGCAAGGTGCTACTTTGTAATACATAGTTTAAAATGTATGTTGCTTTTATTTATACCAAATGGAGGAAAATATATGTATACTTTTTATTTATCAGATTATGTCTTTAACATAATATATATGTATATATATATTATGTATATACAAAAACCATATACGTGTGTGTATATATATATGTGTGTGTGTATATATATTCACACACACGCACGTATATGATTTTAAATGAATATTTTATTTTGAAACCATTCTCGATTTACAGAAAAGTTGCAAAGGTAACACGGAATTCCCTACACCCGTCCCCCAGTTCCCCCTAATGCTAACATCTTTCATTATCATGATACATTTGTCAAACCTAAGAAAACTTCCTTGATACATTACTTTTATTTATATTTTAAAATATTTTATTTATTTGATAAAGAGAGAGAGAAAGAGAGCAGGAGCTGGGGGAGAGGCAGAGGGAGGCGGTGAAGTAGACTCCCCGCCGAGCAAGGAGCCGAACGTGGGGCCCGATCCCAGAACCCTGGGGTCATGATCTCAGCGAAGGCAGCCGCTTAACCAACTGAGCCATCCAGGTGCCCTGACACATTACTTGCACTCAACCCCAGATTTTATTTGGATTTCCCCATTTTTAGGAAAATATTTCTAAGTCTCAGAGGTCTTAGTTTGTGTCCAGTGTCAGCTCAGCTGTTTCAAATTCTATGAACCTGAGTTTATGGGATCCGTGTTACTGGATCACAGAATGGCCCATTAGTTAAGAATTTTAGGATCCACATAGTGCTAACACATTTTTGTAAGGAAAGCAAGGAAGCTCTCTGGGGAAATTAACATCGCACGGGCCAACATAATTTCAGCTGGCCACCATGTTCTCCCACCGCTCCAAAGAGCAGTCGCTTGAAGTCTGGCTGTCCTTTTCTTAGATTCTTTCTTTGAGAAAAGAATCCTGCATACACCATCATACGCTCGTGTCACGTGGAAATGGAAGGTCATAATGTGTAGGAAGAGCCCAATTCTCATGGTCTTTTTAACCTAGGAAAGGAGGCCTTTCATGGGCTTCAGCCATTGCAGAAACCATCGGTGTACTTTAAGAAAGTCGGCCGATGGAGGGATATTTCCAGCTGTAAATGCTAGAGTGGAGAAACGAGTCATCCTCAAATGATCCGCGTTTCCTGGGGGTCGGCATTTCCTTTGGGCCGTCTATGTGGTTGTGGGTCACTCCCAGGTACGTCAGGTGGTGTGCACTCGCATGTCGACACAGCAAGGAGTGCAGGAAGCACTCTGTCAGCACGCGTAACCATTAGTCTCTCCGCAGCTGATGCGTCTGCGCCATCGTCTTGAGAACCAAGGCGACCCGAATACGTTTCTCTCTAGCCGTGCAGATGGGTACCGGGAAGCCGAGCAGATGCGTTGTGGCGAAGCAGACACAGCGGGGTAACGAAAAGCTAGGATTCGCCTGCCTTCGTGAACCTTAATTAAAGAGCTTGGTGCCTCCTTTTGTCTTATCAGCTGCCAGTGTTTTGTCTCCTATTGTGATAGTTTTGGGGTTTTTTGTTTGGTTTTGGTGTTTGGTTTTTTTTAAGTGACCATCAACTTGCCGTGAGACTCCGGATGGGGAGACAGAGGAGTGCTATGTCCGTGGAACAGCGGGCGGTCGTGGCTGCCCAGGAGTTAAGGAGATGCCCCTCCTGCAGCTGCAAACCAACGCTGGCAAGAGCCAAGCACAGAGGGGGCAGGAGAGAGGGTGGGAGGAGGGCAGGACACCCCCGAATTCCTCCCACACCGTCGTATGCAACAGCCAGCAGAAACCGAATGTACTTAGGGAGAGCGAGCTGAATTACTGAGCAGACTCTGAACAGCAGGCGAGTGGAAAAGGCATCTGCAGCTTTGTGTTTCACGCCCCAGTAATAAATACAGTGTTGAGAGAAGAAATCTGTCCTAGCAAATGCGTGGGGACGGGGACAGACTGCTAACAGGCTGGCTCTTCCACCTTGACAAGATCGGAGCCAGAGGTTGTGGGCTGGGTCCGGTGCCCTCCCGTGTGAGCTGGCGGAGGGAGAAGAGGGGGCCGAGATACCCAAGCTTGGAAATGACTAGGTGTCCTCTGGTTGAGCGGGGAACCCCGCGGCAGTTCACGAGAAACTAAGAAAAAGCTGGGTCCAGTGGGGAGGGGGTCTCCGAGCAGGGTCTGGATGAAGGGGTGACCCCTCCGAGCAAGTTTCGTGAGGGCAAGAACAATCTCAAGAAATGTTGGGCCTAGGTTTGGGGGGGTTTCCAAACAGCGCCGTCTCGCATCTGTTGCTGGAAGGCCACGGGAAGAAGTGTACCTCCGGAGAATGTGCATCGGAAGGTAGTTGGGTACACCTGGAAAGGGCATCAGGTTAGGGCTCAGAAGTCCTGAGGTCTGTCTGCAGTCCGCCTTTTAAATTCAGAAGACCCCTGGAGAAGACACTTGGCCTCTCCCTATGGCCGATTTCCCAGGACAGTTCTCTTTGGTGGTGACAGGAAGGACAACAGGCTAGTCAGACTGCTGGAGGCTCTGTTGCCTCTTTGCATCTTCATCATGCCTTCACCTAGATAAATTCATATTTTTAGAAAACTGTCTCACGCCATCACTCTCCTGCGCTCCTCCCCTGAAACCACAAGCTCCAATTATGGGGATTAGACCAGCGGCATCCAGAAACGAAGGTCTTCAAATGGTTTGGGCAGTGGGTCTATCTGAGGGTGAGGTCAGCCCTGTTTAGACAACCCCCAGTGCAGTCCCCCTCCAGAGGCATTGTGTTCACTCATGTATCGCTAATAGCGCACAGTCACAGTGACCCGGGCTCAGTGACCTGTTCTGCTTCCTGCCGCGCCTGCTTGACCTCAGATCCCTGCTCTCGTCCTCAGGCTCTCGGACCATCTGGCTTCCTATTCTGGATCGGGATATCGACCTGAGGTCTGCCATGTTTGGGTGACCCACTGGACTCTTCTCGGCATGCGTCTTTGTAGTATACAATAGACCCAAAGGGGTGATAGAAATGAGTCTTGACATGTGTGGGTTGAAGCCTGGTGTTTAGTCCATTATAATTAGCAAGTTATTAAGTCAGGCCAGAAAGGGACGCATGAAGGGGTCTCACTGTACTCTCTGGGCTCCCCTGATGCTAGCTGACTGATCACGGGGGAGATTTATGGAGCCCCCTTTGGAGAAGCCCACCCTGCTTTTTCTTCTCATAGAAAAAGGCTGGAGAAGACACCCTTCCACGGCTCCCTTCTCCTCATCGGCAACAGGTTTTTCTTTAAAGTACTGACCTTCCAAAGTACAGACTGCCCTGTGAGCCTCAGCTTAGTGACCTGTGAACCACAGAGTCTGACGTTGTAACGGGGGGAGACTGATTCACGGCAGATTGGACTGGTAGACGGCACCTTCGTGTTCCTTGAAATCAAACTGGAATCACGGAACTGCCTGTTCTTGTTTGACCTACACTGCAGGCCTGCGCTGCTCAGTGCAAAGTACGGATGTGGATTCTTCCTTCTCGCTGGCGGTGACTAGTTGACTGGCCTGGAGGCTCTTTGGATTCTGGAAGCCTGGCTCTGCGGCTCACATGTCTATGTAGGTTACCATGCAGGGTGGGGTTCACGTTTCTTTTATGCCTCACCTAGCATCCCTGATGTATCTAAAAGGGCCAGCAGAGACCGCTTCCCCGCAGAACACCTTGGAGAAATCCACCCATGTGCACTGGGCAGCTCTGTGAGGGTGTTCCTGACCTTGGCTGGGATTTGTGCTCGTCCTGTGCTGACTCAACATCTGAGGCACAGTGGGCGCCTTGAACTTGCTCCAGGGCGATTGGAGAAGCACTGGAGTTGGAGAGTTGACGCAGCCCCTAGCGCTTCTTGGTTCTCCTCCTTGTGATTCCCCCAGAGACAGAAACTGACCACCCCCGCCCAGGTGGGTGCCTGCGCTCCTCTGGGAGGCTGCGGACAGCCACATGGAGAGGTTGTGGTTCATTTCTGAGCAGGATGGCCAACAGAGAAGCTAAAAAGTCAAAGTGTCGGGAACCCATCCCCAGCGATCTTAGCGTCCTGCTCCTTGGAAACAACCTTCCCAGTGGATGGATTCAGGGCACAAGGGCTGCGGCTGTCCCTTGACAATGATGACCGTCTGACTCACTTGGTGTTCTGGTTCATCTGGTGGTTGGTTTTTTTTTTTTTTAAGTTGGCGAGTTCGATTTTAGCTATAAATCCTCCAAGATCGTGAATAACGTTACTGTCCCCCAGTTTAGTCCTCAGGACGCAGTCTCGGGACTTCACACAACATGAAAGGGGGTGGGGCGAGGAGTAGACTGATGTGTTTCCCCTCGCTTCTCCCCTCTCCCTCCCACCCCGTCGAGCTCCCACATGCATGCCTTACCTTAAATGCGGTTTCCGGCATTATGGCAAAAGGACAACTGCGACCATTGAAACGGGGTGAATGGAACCAACCAGGGCGCGGGCCTCTGACTCCTCTTGCCCTCACTACTTGCCTATCTCCAGTTCACATTTTTTCCTGTCTGACCCTTTCTAACCAGATGCAACCCAGTCTCTCAGGAAATCAAGACCTCTGAGGCTTTTGAGGTGACTGTTTTCCTCAGGGTGATGGTCCTTTGGTTCTTTTCTTTCCTGATGGATTGGAAGGCCTTTCCCACTTATCACCAGAGCTGTCTCACTGCCCCCGCTCCTTTTACAGATTGCTCTGGGATGCTTCAGAACCCAAGCAACTATCCTTGGCACCCTACCTTTGAATCTCGATAAAGACAACGCGGTCCAGAGTTGTTTTAAACATCCCCTAAGAGCTTTAAGGATAAGCAAACAAAACTGTATGCATCTCCAAAATGATTTGGAAAGCCCAGGATAGGGCTGATTTGGGGAAACTTGGCCAAGGGGTGGTCATACATTTTGGCTTTCCGTCACACAGCTGGCCTGTAATGCCTGTGACACTGGAGATTGTCCTAAGTGTGTTAAAACTTCTCCCTATAATAACTATACTGTTACACTTCCCAGATCTTGTCAAATGAGCAGAGTTTCCATTTCTAAACATTACCTTGGGGCATCTGGGTGGCTCGGTTGAGTGACTGCCTTCTGCTCAGGTCATGATCCTGGAGTCTTGGGATCGAGCCCCTACCTCGGACTCCCTCCTCGGCGAGGAGTCTGCTTCTCCCTCTCCCACTCCCCCTGCTTGTGTTCCATTTCTCGCTGTGTCTCTCTCTGTCAAACAAATAAAATATTTGAAAAATAAATAAATAAAAACATAAATAAACATTATCCCTTTACAAGTATTTTGAATTCAAGGGTCTCATAAGAGTTTCTGGGTATTTAACAGAATCTCATGGATCCAAACAGTAGCAGGTGTGTCAGCCATGAGAACTGTTTAAGTAGTTGGGGTTCTGAGATGACTCTGAGTTAGCTCTTCATGGCAGAAGTAGTTAAAGCAGAGGCCAGCAAGGAGTCTCTGGAGAGGATAAAAATGTTTAAGGGGGACGACAGGCAACCTCTGAGATGACCCCAGTGCCCCCCACCTCCTGGTATTCAGGCCCTCATGCAATGCCCTTTATTAAGTGTGCGTCGAACCTAGTGACTTGCTTCTGATAAATGGATGACATAATGGTATATCACTTCTGACACGTGTGTGCAAAAGATCATGACTTCTGGGCTGTTTGTTCTCTCCGTGTTTGCTCAGTGAAGTCAGCTGCCGTATTGTAAGCTGCCATATGGAGAGACTCACATGGGGAGGAACCGAGTGAGGGCCCTGCCCTGCAGCTCACAAGGAGCGGACTCCCGCCAACAATCGCTTGAGTGGACTTGGAGGCAGATCCTTCCCCAGTCCAGCCTTCGGATGACTGCGGCCCCTGCCAACACCAGGATCGCAGCCTGTCAGCGGCTCTGAGGCAGAAGACCCAGGTGCTGCACCCACATTCCTGAAGCTTAAAAAACTGAGAATCAATGTTATTGTTTCAAGACACAACATTTTGGAGTAATATGTTCTCTGACACTAGATAACGAGTCTAGCATGTTGAAAAGTTGACCTCTGGTATCCAGCCCCCCCTTACCTAGGATTTATGAATTTTCAGGGGTTAAAAAAATGAGACTCAAAGGTATCGACTCTATTGATGTCGAAGCTGTTCTTTCTTTTTCCTTCTCCTCTCTTCTTATTAAGCCCAATAAATAGTTGTGCTTATCTGCTGGGATTCATTTTTCCTTGTATTTCAGGCTTGTCAGCTAGCTGAAATCTCATTAGGCTGGCCAGAGAAAGTGAACTAATTCAGGCAAGAGTCTCTGGGAATTCTAGGAAGTCCATCAGGATGAGGAAGATACCATCCGGTTGCTAACGTAGTGTGCTTTGCATGTGAAACAGGAGCGATCCCAGCGCAAATAAGCAATTCTGAGGTGTCATTGATTGCTTGGGGTCTTGGCAGTTCTTTCTAATCTAAGCTATTCTTTTCACCTTTAGCATCAGGGCCCATCAGCACTGGTGCTCCATGGTTCCCTCCACCATCTATTTGAGGAGCTGCCACAACTGCTTTCCGCCTAGATATATTTGTGGCTTAAATGCTCTTGGTTCGATGGAAGAACTACAGTGCCTCATTGTGACGTAAGGAACCCCAGGTAGGGCTTTGCCACCGCAGTTCCAAACATCTATTCCTCTACCAGACCAGGCCACTGAGTTAATGTTTTGTATTAAGATTTCTAGTCTTCGTCCCTAGGAACAGAGAGGCAAGCGGCATGCTAACGCTTGATGTTGTCGAAAGAAATAAAAGATGTAGCTTAAAATTTAAGCAATTCACATAAAAGAAAAATCTCAGCACAGTGAACCGAGTTGTCCTTCTCCCCACCAGGCACATGGGCAGACTTCACAATGCTTGAGCAATGGTGTATTTTAAACCAACAAAATGATCTGGAAGACAGACCCTAAGCAGTTCAATCGTGTGAAAAAATTGTCTTGGGCTTTCAGCATATCAAGTACCTAGAATACATTAGGAACAAACAGCGCTGCCTGTTTATGCTTCTAAATAGTGTTCTGATTGTAAATTGTGACTAGCAATTTATCTGGGGAGCAGTTTTGCTCCAGGGGTGGGGGTTGAGAGACAATGAGGGAAAGTCAGGGATTGCCGTGTGTTGGGGGAATACAGTTCCCACCTGTACCGTCTCGTCCGAGTGGCCTGGTGCCATGAGCAATGCTGGCCGCCGAGTGGTTCTGGAATGTCGCTTACATGTCAACATGGCGGATCCCGAATTCCACTTACGTACAGGTTTCCATCTGCAAAGATTTTCACAAGACAGTGTTGCTCTCGGTTTCCTGTAACATACCAAAGACAATACATCAGTGAATGTAGCTCAGGAAATGGAAACCCAGAGGTTAAAAAAATTGTCATAGGGGCATCGAGGTGGCATGGTCGGTTGAGTAGTCGACTCTTGTTTTCAGCGCAAGTCTTGGTGTCAGGGTCGTGAGATGGAGCCTCGTGTCATGTCAGGTTCTGTGCTCAGTGGGGAGTCAGCCTGAGATTCCCTCTCCCTCTGCCCTTCCCACTCATGCTCTCTGTCTAAAATAAACAAATAAATAAGTATCATAAACTACACATAAAATCGACTTCCTTAACATGGGCAGTTTAGCAGCCTGAAGTACACTCGTGATGTTGTGTATCCATTAACACCGTCTAGTTCCAGACCTTTACATCACCCCAGAAGGAAACCCCTTACCTATTAAATAAGCGACTTCTCTCCCCCCCCTCACTCCTGGCAACCACTAATCAGTGATCTCTCCAGATTTGCCTGTTTTGTATATTTCATATAAATCGAATCATAGAACATGTGGTTTTATGTCTGCGTCTACCAATGTTTCAATCCCTTTGATGGCTTTTATCCATTGCGTGAATATACCACATTTTGGTTATCATTCATCAGCTGATAGACACAGGTTAAAGGCTTTTAACATTAACTGGCAGCAACGTGAACTAGAACTACTTTAAGTATCTACGACAGATTACTAGATTACTGTATTGGTAGTAATCATTTAGGACTAGACTTCAGAAATGGTAGATTTTCTTCAGCCAGCAGATCACAGGAATGGACTCCTTTTTCTGAAAGCAAGATTCCTGATTCATCTTTATCCTTTAAAATGCTGACAGAAGAGTATTTGAAAGATGTGACTATCCTGAGAAAACTGATCTACTGAATGCTGGAGGATTTTTTTTTTTTCAACGGGTTTTGTCTTTTGCAAGCTGGAGTTATTGTGTGGAAAAGTTGGTCCTGGTGGCCTGTGGAGGGTGTTCTGGGAGGTTCTAGGAGGGAGGTCTAGGAGCTGTCTCCTGGATGTGAGGTGTGTGTGTGTGTGTGTGTGTGTGTGTGTGTGTGTGTGTGTAGGGGTTTTTCCTCAGCCTTTCTGGCTAGAGTTTTGTCGATGCTCCTGAATGATTCTCCCTCAGGCACGCAAACAATCATCCCCTATCAAAGACACTCCATGGGGTTGGGGTTTCCGTGCCTCCAGCATGTCCCTGTTAGTGTTGAGCTCTGAGGCTAGGATGGAATATAGATCAGGAGACCCCACGGTCACAGAGCCGGGCAGCGGGTCCGACATGAAGAGATTGGGTTTGCGTGGACAGAGGCATCGCTAACCCATATTCCCATGGGCAACCAGTAACCTTGTGTTTGACACTGAGCTGGTTCAGAAACCGCTGAGGGTTTGTGCGTGTCACAGACGAGAGGAATGGGGCCACATTTACTTCTGTATTTACACAGGTCTTGACCAGTTTTAATCAACTCCGCCTTGTGTTTTCAGAGACTTTCATCACAGTCTTCTTTCAAGGTCAGAGTTTTCAAACTCTGGTAGTTCCACCATAGGAGGAAAAGAGAAGCCAGCTTCTTAAACTGGGGACGTGGGAACTTGGGTGTTCGTTGTCGCATAATAGTCTTTATGCCTTCTCTAGATTTTATTAAAAACTCATATGTGTCTTCTGATTTTATAATGGATTCTTAAAATGTTCTGCACAAGCTAAGAGGTTGCAATTATAATGGATCGAAATCACTTTTCCTTTCAAAAAAGAATTCAGCCCACACCCTTAGTTAGATCGTTGTATATATACCACACGGCACCTGTCTGTGTGTCGCTTGCTGGAAAGTCCAAGTGAGCAACGCTGAATAATGACGCCCGGCACCCTCCGTGGCGGCAGATCCCAGATGTGGTCTCCCATTTCCGCTCCAGTGGCTGGTATTGGAACTTCTCCCTGGCCCACCTCTGCGGTCAGTAGGACAAGATCCCAGGTTGGTGCATGCCGGCAAGGGAACATCGAGTGGGTCAAAGTGCAAGTGATTCCCAGACCACGAGCGCGACTTCCTAACTACGCGGGATGGGTTTTGAGGGAAGCTGCACTGCCCTTCTAGAAGGGCAGTATCATAGGACCATAGTCACGGGAACGCAGCACACGGGTGACTGCGCACAGTTAAACATGACTGTAAGCGTAAGAGGAAACTAATGTAGAATCCGGAGCATGGTTCGTGTTCAGTACGGGATCCCTCATTTGAAAGCGCGGGCAGAAGTCCGCGTGGGGAAGCCTGGAATATCTCCCAGGTGGAGAAGATAAGGACAAGTAAGGCATATTCCAGCCTTTTTGGCGCAACCAGCAGAACATTTTTATTCTCAACAGAGATGTGATCAAAACGATTCCGTGTGAGTCTGTGGGGATTCTGGATGCCTCTCGTGGGGGTGGGAGGGCTTCCAGGTGGAGGCGCTGCATTTGGTGAGATGCTTCAGGGTGTTTTCTAGAACCCAGATCTTCATGTGGAAAACTGCATTTCTTTTCCCCATCCCTGCGGGGCAGGTGTCCCATCTGTGTCTGGACATCTTCACCAGCACAATCTCACTGCTCTTATCGCTAAACGTGACCACATGCCGCATTGGTACTTTGTGCACAGGAGGTTTGCCCCCTGCCATTGGTCCCCGAGATCCTCACCCAGACCAGCTGCCTGCTGGGGGGGCTGCGTTACTTACAGACTGGGGGGGGGGGGACGGAGCCGTTGGTCTCTGACCACTTGTATTGGGCCGCCCGAACAAAGGCTCACAAACTTGGCAGCTTGTGACAACAGACATGTGTTTTCTCACAGTTCTAGAGGTTCCACATCTGAATCAAGGTGTGGACAAGGCCATATCTGTTGGCAGGCTCGAGGGGAGGGTTCTTCCCTGGCTTCTGGTCGGCCCTGGAGTCCCTTGGCTTATATGTATTACTTTGATCTCTGCCTTTAGCATCTCATGGCTCTCTCGCTTTTTGTGTCTGTATCTCCTCTCTTCTTACAGGGACACTAGTCATGTGGCATGAAGGGCCCATGCTACCCCAGTATGACTTTCTTCTGCCCTAACTAATTCTATCGTCAATGATTCTATTTTCAAAGATTTTCTCTTCTGAGGTACTAAGGATTAGGACTTCAGTGTCTCTTTTTGGAGGATGCAGTTCAACCCATAACACCACTAATCTATGTTTCTGGGGTCAAAAAGGAACTCAGCCCTGCTGAGTCTCCAGAGAAAAGATATCTCAAGACTTGTTAAGCACGAGAGAGCTGTAAGGGTGTCACCTAGAGTTCTCATCTGAGACCCAGCGGTGTTACAGAAGGTTTTGCAAAAAGGTACAACATCGGTGATTAGATGGTTGCACACAGAGTGTTCTGATTTTATTCCCATATATATTCCCTGTTTTATTTTATTTTTTTCTTACTGGGTTTTCTCTTCTTCAGTTAGAGCTGCAATGCTGCTGTGTTTCTCCACCTTTTCAGACTCATGTAATACTTTCTTACTTTATCCTCTGTGCATCGCCACCAGCAAAACCAACATCACTGAACCTGGGTTTGGGAATTTTTGTCAATGAACATTAGATCAATGAAATGTGCTCTGCTGACTTATACATCCTGATGCCATCTCCCGAAAGGGGATGTACTCTTCCCCACCACCTGAGACTCACTGAAGTAAAGATGTGCTGCTGTGCTGTAGGGAGCCGTCAGTGCAGAGCTCACGGAGGGACTGCCCGCACCCCCCCTTTCTGCACCCCAACACAGCATTCTATCGCACGCTTGAGGCCTGATGCAGCGCTACCAACTCCATTAAGGTTGCTGCTTCACAAGAGATGAATGGTGGTGGGACAGGAAGACGTGGGCCGGGGGGTTCAGCAGGAAATGAGGCAAGGAATGGGAAGACTGCTTTAGTCATCAGGACCTTCTGGAAGGTTTCTGGAGGCCCCTGAGATGATCGACGTGGATCCCTTCTACATCCCGATCACCTGAGTTATCTGCCGGCCTGTTCTGTGGTGGGCTTCCGAGGGGGAACACAAGTCCCAAGTGGGGGCGGCATGGGCTGCTGGTGAGTGAGAAGGTCAAAAGCAAAAACCCCATTTGCTTGGTGGTTCAGAAGCTTTTGAGTAACCCTGATTATGGTATATCCACCTCCCTTGTTCGTGAGAGAAAAAGCGCCACTTTCGGTTGACTTCAGGCTTATCATTATTGTCTACACCATTCGCTTTCCTTTCTTCGTGGAAATGGTTCATTTTTTAAAACAATTTTGTGAATCAATGAGTCAAATCTGTGGTTATTGGAGTATTTTCCACTAATGCTGGTGAGTGAAAATGGAAACAAATTGATTATTACTACTGTAGTCCCACAGTTTTATCAACCCCGGGGAACATCTGCTGCCCTTAGGAGGGCAGCGCCACACAGTTCTCGGCCCCACACCGAGAGGTGGTTCACGCACTGCCTGGAGAGTCAGGTGCTTCCCTCTCTCAGTTTTTTGCTCGAAGGAGAAGGCATGGAAGAGGAAGAATGCGGGAGGCAGGAAGGCTCGGAGAACTGAGGTTTACTTTTCTCCTTTGGAGACTCTATTTAAATCTTGGGGGAGAAGGCATTGCCCAAACCCCTAGAGTCCCTAGAAGAACAGATAAAGTTCGCAGCAGAAGAATTTGCTGTGTTCTTAACACGCTTTCCAGTCTTGGAAGTGAGGCACCGTGGGGTGGACATGGGGGGCAGCCAGGCGCAGTAGAAGCCGCACAGCCCCCAGGCAGAGCCCCGTGCGGTCCACTCCACCGCCCATGACTGCGGCTTCCCTGGCCTTTGTGATTTGGAGCAATTCCACTGGCGTTTCTCATCGACTAGAAGAAGAAAGTGAGCTAGATAAAACTGCGAATTCAGAGTTTATCTGCTGCATTAAAATATAGGAACCAACCTGTCAAATTTTCTTAGAGAAAATTGAATGAAAAGAAAATTATCATAATGTGGTCTCCAAATTTTTAAAAAATATGCATGTATAGAATACAAAAGCAAGCAATGTTTATTGCAGAATATTTAGAACATGGAGAAAAGCCCTAAAAAGAAAATAAAACTATTTCTGCTCCTACCACCTGGTGATAACTGTTGGCATTTGGACATAGATCATTCGCAAATATAAACATATTCCCATTTTGGACCGTATTGCTCATACTGCTTTGTAACATTTCCCCCTAAACCATATTGTTAATGACTTCTTAAGGTGTTAATTATTCCCATAGAATTGATTTTAAATGACTAAATAATATTTTATCAGATGGCTGCGACATAAATTATCTAGCTAATGCTCTAATTATTGGTCGTTTAGCTTGTCTCCAGCTTCTCACTGTGGCTAGCGGTGCTACGGTGAGCATCCTTGTATGAAACTGCTCGTGCACATCCTTAGCAGATAATTGCTTTGTTGTGTTCTTTTTGGTATTTTTGCTGCTTTTTCCATGCATAGGAATTCACTTAGTGATAGCAGTTTCAAGTTGTACTCGTGTATTATATTAAGGAAGCTCTTGTTTTTTTTCACTCCAACCCATGGAACAAGAGTATTTTCCATTTTACATGTACTTCTTGGGGACGCCCGGGTGGCTCAGTCGGTTAAGCGTCTGCCTTCAGCTCAGGTCATGATCTCAGGGTCCTGGGATCCAGCCCCACATTGGGCTCTCTGCTCAGCAGGAAACCTGCTTCTCCCTCTCCCTCTACTCTTCTCTCTTGCTCATGCTTTCTCTCCCTTCTCCTCTCTCAAATAAAGAAATAAAATCTTCTATTAAAATGTACTTCTTAAATTTAAATAATTAGAATGAACTTAAGAAATGGTTCTGCTCATCTACAAAACATGCCAGGACATGGGACCATGTATTAGTCAGCTCAGGCTGCTGTAACAAAATACCCCAGACGATGCAGGTTAAAGAACAGGTGTTTATTTTCTCATAGTTTTGGAGGATAGAAATTGAAGAAAGTTCTGGCCCTTTCAGATTCTGGCGAGAGCTCTCTTCCTGGCTTGCAGACAGCTCCTTTCTCACTGTGACCTCATATGGCCTTTTCTTGGGACACACACACTCATGGAGAGGAGAGGGCTTTCTGGTCTTTCTTTCTTTCTTTCTTTCTTTCTTTCTTTTTTTTAAAGATTTTATTTATTTATTTGACAGACAGGATCATAAGTAGGCAGAGAGGCAGGCAGAGAGGGGGTGGGGAAGCAGGCTCCCTGCTGAGCAGAGACCCCCCCCCCCCAATGTGGGGCTCGATCCCAGGACCCTGGGATCATGACCCGAGTTGAAGGCAGAGGCTTTAACCCACTGAGCCACCCAGGCGCCCCTCTCTGGTATTTCTAAGGACTCCTGTTGGATCAGGGCCCCACTCTTACAACCTCACTTACCCTTAATTATTTCCTTAGTGACTCCATCTCCAAACAGAGTCACACTGAAGGTGTGAGCTTCAACATATGAACTGTGGTGGGGGGCAAGAGTTCAGGCCATAGCATTCTGCCTCTGGGTCCCCCAAATTCATGTCCTTCTCACATGTGAAGTACATTCATGCCATCCCAACAGCCCCCAGAGTCTTAATTTATTCCAGGATTAATTCTAAAGTTTAAAACCCAAAGTCCCATCTAAATATCACTAGAATCAGATACGGGTGAGACTAGAGGGAAGAGTGGTCCTGAGACAGAACTCCTCTGCCACTGTGTACCTCTGAAATCAAAATCCTGGACCTCCAGACTGCAATGGTAGCACAAGAGTGGGATAGACATTCTCATTCCCAAAGGGAAAAATCTGAAGGAAGAAAGGGGTGACAAGCCCTAAGAGAGTCCAAAACTGAGATAGGCAAATTCCATGAAATCTTAAGGTTCAAGGATGGTCCTCTCTGATTCTCCACTGTGCCCCCCCAGGCCTCTTGGGGTGGTGGGAGCACCTGTAGGCTCTTCAGGGTGGCCTGTACCTTCCCTTCTGCTCTGACTCTCTGCTGGCACCCCACCTGCACAGGCAGCTCTCTCTGACCCCCCAAAAACCAAGGTGGAAGCCGTCTTGCCTTCTGGGGTGGTGGTGGGAATGGCAGTCCTGACTGAGCATCTCTGAATCACCTCTGGGGTCATTCTGCTTTCATCTTGAATGGTAAGGCATGTGGCAGCCTTCCTTCATTCTACTCCTTTCTCTTCCATTTCTTTTTGTCCCAGCCAGCAGTGTTTCCACTGGCATAATCCTGGGGTCTTCTGAGACGGCTGAGGAAATGTGTGGTTCACACCCATCCTAATAGTTTCACCAGAGGGCTGTCCCACCACATCCTTAGTGTGTTCAGAACGTGCTTCCTCTAGTTTTGCTGTGTGGGTAGGCTCAGGATGTTCTTTTTTTTTTTTTTTTTTAAAGATTTTATTTATTTATTTGACAGAGAGAGAGATCACAAATAGGCAGAGAGACAGACAGAGAGAGATGAGGAGAAGCAGGCTCCCTGCTGAGCAGAGAGCCCTATGTGGGACTCGATCCCAGGCCCCTGGGATCATGACCTGAGCCGAAGGTAGAGGCTTAACCCACTGAGCCACCCAGGCGCCCCAGGCTCAGGATGTTCTAAATCTTCAAGTTCTGACTCCTTTTTCTTTTTAAACAATCCCTTCGATTTATCTCTCTCCCCTCGCATTTTATCTGCAAGCAGTGGGAGAAACCAAGCCTCTTCTTCAACACCTTTCTTAGCTGTCTCCTCAGCTACATATCTGGGTTGTTCACTTGCTGGTTCTACCTTCCAGAAAGCACTCAGGAGCAATTTAGCCAAGTTCTTTGCCACCTTGTAACAAAGATCACCTTTCCTCTAGTTACCCATGACCTGTTACTCATTTCCATCTGAGATCTCATCAGAATGGCCTCGCATGTTCCTATTTCAAGGCAAACAAAAGGGAGGGTCCTACCGGATTCTTCAGTCTGTGATGATGTACATATTCTTCAGAAAGATGGAGGCTTCCTGTGTTTTTTCCTCTTTTCTGCATCCTGACCGGAGTCACCTCTAACAGCTGTGTTTCTAGCAGTGGTCCCTTCACTGCAATCTAGGCTTGTTCTGGCGCACACCTCAAAGCCCTTCCAACCACTACTCATGACCCAATTCCAAAACCATCTCCATGTTTTTAGGTGTTTGTTATAGCAGCTGCGTCTTGGTACCAAATTCTCCATTAGTCTGCTTTGGTTGCCATAACAAAATACCAGAGATCGGCTGGCTGCAACAACAGAAATTTATTTTCTCACAGGTCTGAAGACGGGAAGTCCAAGATTAGAGTTCCAACTGGTTCATTTTCTGGAGAGGACTTTCTGGCTCACAGACACTCATCTTCTCACTGTACCTTCACATGGATTTTCTTCAGTGTGTGCATGGGGAGAGAGAGAGAGAGAGAGAGAGAGAGAGAAGAGAGAGAGCATTCTAGCAAGCTCTCTGGTGTCGCTTCTCTTGGGACACTAATCCTTTTGGACCAGGACTCTTCCTTTATGACTGCTCTTAAACATAATGACTTTTGCAGAGGCCCTGTCTCCAAATACAGCCACACCGGAGGTTAGGGTTTCAGAATATGAATGTTTTGGATGAACACAAATATTCAGTTAATAACAGACTGAGATTTTGAAACTTAATTAGTAGGCCTTATCTTTGTATGGTACTTTTTAATTCTTTAAGCACTTTTACCTATATTATCCCATTTCACTTGAAAGGCATCCTGTAATCTTCAAATTTCCCTCAGGTTAGCTTCTGTGAAAATTAGTGTTTTTTTTTTCTTTTTTCAAAGTAATACATGGGTATAGTTTTTAAAGTCAAATAATAATAATAATAACCTTATGACAACAAAAACTAAAGTAGGCTTTCTCTACCAACCGGCCACCCCACTCCACCCTCTTGGGTCCATCATTTCAAAGGTAGCCATATTAATGCCTTTGGGCACATTTCTTCATATTTCTAAATACTGTGCCTGTGTATTAAGTATTCTGCATAAGAAGTGGCTACAAACTCAGTAGCTTAACATAATACATATTTCTCAGCTCATTATTTCTGTAGTTCAGGAGTTTAAGCACAGCTTCCCAGTGTCCCCTGCTCAGGGTCTCATGGAACTGCAACCAGGATGTCTGCTGCGCCGTGTTCCATTCCTGAGCTCAGAACCTTCTTCAGCCTCACATGCTTGCTGGCAAAAGTTAGGACCAAAATCCTCGTTTTCCTGCTGGCCATTAACTGTGGCCTCCCCTTAGCTCCTCAAGGCCACCCAGTGTTCTCTGCCACCCGGCCATCTCACTTCTTTCAGCAAAAAAAAAAAAAAAAAAAAAAAAAAAAGTCTCTTTTAAAAGACTTTCACCTGATTAATTCAGGCCCACCGGGGATTATCTTCCTTTTGTTTACCTTGAAGTCAACTGATTTGGGACCTTCATTACACCTGCACACTCTGTTCACCTTTGCCATATTCTGGAGGCTGGAAACAAGTCAGCTTCCACTTTCACTTAAGGGAAGGGGCCATCCAAGGGCATCACACACTGGGGTCACCAGAGAGTATCTCTGCCACGACCCATAGAGCTGTATCTGATTGATTGATTTCAGATAGCACTGAGTTTCTTTTTTGATACACAGTATTTAAGCTCTTACACTTCTCTTCCTCTCCTTTCTCTTCCCTCTCAATTTAGTTATATCACTTTTAAAAATTAAATCCATGGGTGCCTGGGTGGCTCAGTGGATTAAAGCCTTTGCCTTCGGCTCAGGTCATGATCCCAGGGTCCTGGGATCGAGCCCCACATTGAACTCTCCACTCGGCGGGGAGCCTGCTTCCCCCCTCTCTCTCTGCCTGCCTCTCTTACTACTTGTGATCTCTGTCAAATAAATAAATAAAATCTTAAAAAACATGAAATCCATATATGAAACTTTAGTCACTGTGTCATGTAAACGGTTGATGGATAATTTGTCGTATTTTGTACCTGCAGGGTTTCCTTTGTACACTGCTCCTGCTTTTAAGGAATTATCTGCCTGATAATTCCAACCTCTGCCCCACCCCTTGCATGTGTCCATTATCTTCTAGCTTCTCTCTCTCTCTCTCTTTAAGGTTCTGTTTATTTATTTGAGAGAGAGAAAGAAAGAGAGCATGAGTTGGGGGGAGAGGCAGAGGGAGAGAGGTGAGGAGACTTCCACCGAGCAGGGAGCCCAATGAGGAGCTCGATCCCAGGACCCCGAGATCATGACCTTAGCCAAAGGCAGACTCTTAACCCACTGAGTCACGCAGGTGCCCCTCTTCTAGCTTCTCGTGTTGCTATGGAGATGCCTGCTACAAACTGGATTGTCCAAAATTCATCTGTGGAAGTCCTGACCCCAATATGACTATATTTGGAGATACGGCTTTCAGGAGGTAATTAACATTAAAGGAGGTCATAAGAATGGGGTCTAATCTGATCGGACTGGTGTCCTGATAAGAGAAAGAGAGGGATCTCCTTCTCTGTCTACATGTACAGAAGAATGTGAGGGCATGGCAAGAAGGTGTCCATCTGCAAGCCAGGAACAGAGTTGTCACCAGAACCTGACCATGCTCCCACACCAATCTTGGATTTCCAGCCTCCAGAACTGTGACAAAATAAATCTCTGTTGTTGAAGGTGCCCAGTTGACACTATTTTGTTATAGAAGCCTGAGCAGACTAACACAATGCCCCATGCTACTCTGACTCCATTCTTCTGTATATAACCAAGGTTCCCTTTCTAGAAGTGTTTAGGATCTGTGCTTTGTTTCGAGAGCTCCGAAATGTGATCATGTCGGTTAAAAAAATACTCACTCCATGGACATTTTCTGTTTGGAGATGAAGCTTCACTTACTTCAGTTGTACATTGTTTTTTTCTTGTATTATTTTTTCCTCTAATGTTTGCTCTGTTGGCTCTTTCTGGAACTTTTGTTATTTGATTGTTGAACATTCGCATCTAACCCTTAATTTTCTTGCCTCTTTTTCTCCTCTTGTCCATCTTTATCATTTTTTTAAAAGTCTGTTTTATCTTCCAGTGGCCTTACTAAACTTGTAATTTTGGCAGTCATATTTTCAGCTCTGGGAGTTCTTAAATGTGACTGCTGATTATTATTATTATTATTGTTGTTGTTGTTGTTATTATTATTATTAAACAGTATCTTCTTGTTTCCCAAAGGTAATATCTTGAAGTTATCTTCTGCTTTCTGCATTGTCTTAATTTCCTGAGTTTTTTGGAGGAACGGGGTGTTTATTTATAGTTTTCTTGATTTTGGAAAATTTCCTCAATACATGTTGAGAAGAGGACCAGGGTTGACTTGTTTCCCAAACAGAATTCCGAACAGTTTTCCTGTATTTACTGCCTATCGCACAGTACCTCTTTCATGCTGAAAAATGTTATCTCCAGTACCTTCTCTGGACTTCTGAGGTAGAGAATGGCTTATTTCCCAGCATTGCTGTCCCTACCAACACTTTAAGTTTGAACTTCACCTCCTCTGCAGTATCCACCATTTCGCTGTTTTCTTTCTGTCTTTATGTGTTATTGTTTCAGTTATAGATATCTTTCGGATTCATTAAACACCGACTTTGTATTCCTACATCTTTGTTGTTTTGGGGTGTTTCTAGGGATTGCTTTCAAGAGAAAAGGGTCACAAATACGTTTACTCTGCCATCTTGGATCCCGTGGCACCCAAGATCGTTTTAGAATATTTTTTCTACTTCTCTGATAAGGAGCAGGTATTTTGAGTCCCTTGTCGAGATAATGGAATTCGGAGCCAGGAAAGGGATGTTGCATGTGACACATCAGATCAATGGGTATAGAAGAAAACTGGAAAAACTCAAATCCCATCAAGGATTTTTCTGAAGTGCAAAAAATAGATAAATGGTCTCTTTGGATTATGGAATTTCCTGTTTGATAGTGCCCATTGCCTGTAACTTGTTGGTCAAAATTAGATTTCACAGAAGCATAATGTTTTATTACACTGCTAGAATTCTACGGCAAGACATACCATGTGATTTGAAGTCCTCAAACTCCCTGTCAGAGTGAATTTTTGTGAGCCATACTTGCCTTTAGAAAAACAGAGAACTTGGCAATGTGCTATCGATCAGGACAGAGCAAAGTGAGAATGACCACATCACATTTAAACTGGGGATGGTAGAACGCTACCACTTTCCAAAACAATCAAGGTGAAGGCTCGCATTCTCCAGGAACGAAAGGGAGAGATCTGGAAGTTGGTTTGGGGTTTCTCCAGCATTCGAAATGGTGTTCTGGTTCCTCTCTCAAGGTTAGCAGAGGAATAATATCTTTAAAAAGGCTTAGTCATCTTGTGTTTGCTATTTACTGAACTCAAAACAGTATGGTTTGCATTAGCAGGACTTCTGCAAATAAAATTGTGTGGAAGGGATTGAAAACAATTCTCTGGCTGGTATGAAAAGTGAGCCCACAATTCCTGGCCCCTCAGAGTTCCTTGTGGGAGTCCTGGTGTCAAGTGATCTTCTACATGAGGGCTGGAACTGTGAGCCAAGCAACATCTGCATTTTTTAAAAAAATAAACATTTGCATGTAGAACTGAAAATTTCTTCTTCAGCCTTTTTTTTTTTTTAGTGCTAAATTGATTCATTCTATATGCACACTGGTACTTAGAGAAGAATTGTCAACAGATTTTAAATACATATTCGAGGAGGTTCTGTGGTGATTCCTGTGTAACTATTTTGGAATCAGGGCTCTTCACTTTCCTTCCAAACATGTTTTGTGTTCAAGGAACATTTCCAGTAGCCCAGCTTACAGGTGCATAAGGACAAGACAGCTTTTTCCTACAGGCAGGACCCTCTGGTATGATTCTAGGCACTCAGAAAGTGTACCTACCTCTCAAAATAATTTTTTTTACCAGTATTACTCCCTGATAAAGCCTTTTATTCTACATCTAGAGATAAATTCTACAGCTTTGGGAGAAGTCACACATTGATATAAATGTCCAAAGGCACAGATGTCCCAGGCCCCATTGTGACTCTGTTCCTCAGCGTGGCAGTGACAGAGAGGAGGAGCTGAAGGTGTCCAGAAAAGAGGAGGAAAGAGCTTGGTGAAAAGTAGGATTTTATGGTGAGACAGGCAATATGATTTGAAAACCACAAAGTTCTTAGCTGTCAGACTCAATTTTTAGAAGCCCAAAGCCAGAAGGGTTGCAGAGACTAATGAAGGCAAACTTTTCCCACTCTTCAGTTTTGCTGAGGGCAATCCTGGCAGATGGACTGGGAACAGGAAAGTCTCCCCTCATGCATGCTGAAAAGGCAGAATGACAGAGTAGCAAACCAGAGCCTGACATATGGTTTCCCGGAACACTAGGTGAACGCTGGGTTAGACTGGGTAACTCTGCTTTCTCCTCCGTCTGCCTGAAAAGAAGTTCCTGGGCATACTCAGACCTAGGAACAGGATTCCTCATCCTGACAACGTGGTTCCAATCAGGAAGAATGAGAGTTACATTCTTGGAAGTACTTGTTCACGAAGAGTTTCTAACAGTGAAGAAATAGTATTTCTTTGAGAGGGTATAAGGGACAGAAAAAAAAAAATCTTACTTTCTTTAAAAGTAAGGATGGTTGTTGAAAATCATAACTTTATAAAGAGAATCCCAACAACTTTATAATCTGGGAGAGAAGATTCTGGGTCGTGCCATTCTCCAGCCTAACTCTCTCTTATCTACAACAGTGGTTCTCTGGTTCTTTATGTACCTACATGATAATTTCTTCTTCTTTTTTTTTCCAAAAAAATCTCTTTCTAGGAAAATGTGTGAGTGCATACGTACATCCTTACTTATAATTTTCAGGAGCCTTCATTTTCATATGAAGAAACTTGACCTGTAGGAAAATCCAGTTCCATGAATTGCATTCTAGATCTTCCATAATTTGGACCCCAGTGTACCTCTCCATTAAGGAATTATTTCTTTGAGATAACATTGTGGCTGGATAGTATGCTGAGACCTAAGACAAAATGATGTATAATTGTCTCCAGACACTGTGTAAAAGAAGGTATCATGGGGTAACCTGCAAAGCACTGACATGGGCATTAAGTTTTGCAACTGAACCAGTTCTGTAACTCCTAATGGTGTAACCTTGGGGAGAAAATATCATTTAGTCTTTTGAGGTCTCAGTTTCCTCATCTGCATAATGAAGCGTGACTCACTGATCTCTCTTGTTGCTCTTACCTCTGAGATCCTAGACTTTATGATTCCAGGCTTATCACCACCTCAGGTGGGGACCGTCCCACTTCCAGGAATCACTTGTCAGGCTCCCCATGATGGAAGGGCATCACAGAGGCTCCAAAGCTCTGGAGCATAGGATCCTGACCACCTGTAAGAAGGCAGATCCAGGATGTATCTGCAGCCCTGTTGTGAGTACAGAATGACGTCTGGCCCAAGTTAGTGTGTGTCTCCCATTCTCCCCTTCTCTGGCTCACTCTCTGCTTCTCTGAGCTCTTGGCCAAAGCGTTCCCGGTGACTTATCACCAGGTAGACCAAGTCCTTGCATACTTCCTGCTGCATTTGATTCCTTTGAGCAGTGGAGTTCCTGCCTCTAACTCCCTTATCTACCCGGCCCTTCCAGTCACAAGCACTCTTGCGGGAGATGTCTTGCCTGCCTGACTCATGTTGCCCTGTTCCTCTTGGCTATTGGCTCCTGTGGCCACCCATATTCAATGGGACACAGAGATGTGGCCATCCCTTCTTAAGGCCAGCTCCCTTTCTCAGTCTGCTTGGATTGCCATAACCAAACTCCATAGTCTGGGGGACTTCAACAAGAGACATCTATTTCTCATAGTTGCATAGTAACTCTCTTCCTGGCTTGCAAATGGCCACCTTCTCACTGTGTCCTCACGAGGTGGAGAAAGAAGGGACTCTGGCCTCTTTCTTTTCTCTTTTCTTTTCTTTCCTTTCTTTCTTCTTCTTTTTTTTTTAAATAAGAATACTACTCCCATCATGGGAACACCCCCCTCATAATCACACCTAAACATAATTTAATCCAAACACCATCGAATTGGGGGTTAGGACTTCAACGTGTAAATCTGGGGAGACGCATTTAGCCCATAACACTCTCCTCTCTGGCCGTAGACTGAAAGGGGATAAGAAGTGACTTCTAAAAAAAGAGAATTGGGGCAGGAGTAGAAGATGAGGCACAGGAAGGAGTCCATCTGTTTCTAGATTTGCATTCACCTAATATTTAAACTGTTCCTAATTTTGGCTTTGGAGACCCTTTTGTGACCCTTGTCCATGCACCCTAATGAGCATACAACTTCCGTCATACAACATTTTCTAAGTTGGGAGGGGAGGTTTTCTGGGGGGCATGTTGGGCTTTATTTTGAAACAAATGGAGTGGAGATGGTGGCAGGAATTGAAATAGAAATGCCTGCGTTACCCTCCTCCAGGTTCTATAGACCTTCTTTTTTCTCCGAGAATCATATACAAATTTCATGCATCCTCTGGCAATATTCTGGCTGGAGACAAGAGTCTGTCATAAATGACAACAATGTAATCTCTAAACAACTTTATCCTTAGCCTCAGCAGAGCTCAGTGTTTCCATGTGGTCGCCTTTTTGACGGAGGTCAAGATGGGCAGAGACCACCAAGCACATTTCCAGAAGGATATTAGATTTCACTGGGGCCAGGAGCTCAGAAGTGAGTTATTAGGGTTTTGTTTACGATACCCTCTGGCTCTATCCTTAATTAGGTGGAACTGATAAGCTTGATAAATTTTGAACTATTGCTTTCTGTTTGGCAATAACAAAATATTACTATGTAGGATGTTAGTTATTTTCCGCATCAAACCCTTTCTATTTTCCTGAAGATATCACTAGTTTTCATTTCAATGGGCCTTTTGTTTAGAAGGAGAAGAATGTCCTTTTTACCTTTTTTAATTAAAGCCTGTTGGTGACTACTATACAGTTTCTTTAGACTTTCCTCTGAACCTCATTCTCCATTTTTCCTTCTTTGCCGAGCTCCAAGATTTTGCTCTCAGGTAATAATCAGATTAAGCAAAAGATTCAGACACAGATGACTTCTTCCCAATTCTTACCAGCATGTCTTAGCTTATATTTTCTTTTTCTTTCTTTTTTTTCCCTTTCAACTGAATTAGGCAGACCCTACTGTCAGAGACCTCATTATCTACAAATTTATATATATATATGTATATATACATATATATATATATGACACGGAGAGAGAGAGAGCACAAATAGGCAGAGAGGCAGGCAGAAGGAGAGGAAGAAGCAGGCTCCCTTCTGAGCCAGAAACGTGACAGGGGGCTCAGTCCCAGGGCCCTGAGATCATGACCTGAGCCAAAGGCAGACACTTAACCTAAGGAGTCCTCAGGTGACCCCAAACCTTATATTCCTATTTTGAAATGGTGAAAAGCTCTATTGGCAATATTTTAACCACGAGCAGGAACAAGAAGAACAACAAAATGGAAAGCAAATACATATTTATGTTTATGAAACAACTGCATACATAGGTTAATATATACAATCAAACAGAAATGACATGTTGGAATAATTCCTTAGTGATGTCTAAAACCATAATTATATCTCAATGAAACATTTAGTCATTTAGTCAAGTCTTAATAGGTCCAAGACTAATTATTTTACTGTTCTTTTGAGAATGCAAACTTAGAAGTCTAAGGGTTCTAATTACCCTGGAGTTGAAAAGTTGAAACAGTTTGCATGTAGAAGGATTTCTTTTTCCCAGAGTGGTGTTTCATATAGACTTCAGTCTGGGTTCAGTGGCTGCTGGTCAGAAAGATACCCTCCTGCTAACCCCCTCTTTCAAAAATACCGAGGGAGACTATTCCAAGTAATCACACCAAGGAAATGAACCAGCTCATTGAGAAGTAAAGGGAAACACCTGGATTTTAGAACTGCACAGCAAACGAGGTTGCAAGGAATATCTGTGGGAAGGTATAAATCAGCAAATGTTCAAGAATGAGACTCGTGAGTTGTAGTAAGTTACCCTCAAAACAGAAGAATGTGAAACAATAAGCTGAGATATTCTTGTTTTACCCAGGAAGATTCCTTTCAAGAGGTTTTTTAAGAAGGTGGCACTTGATTCATTTTTGGAAAAGTTTCTTCCTTTCAGTATTTGTCTCAGAAATCTGACTTCTGGACAGTCTTTAGTTTCAGGATGTTTTCTGTGATTATCACCATGTTTGCCTATGGCCTGGCCACTTTGCAGGAAGTGAAAGAGAAGGTTGAGGTGGAGAATTTATTGGAAGAAAAAAACCCAAGTGTTAGAAGGGCACTTGGGTGGCTCGACCAGTTAAGCCTCTGACTCTTGATTTCAGCTCAGGTCATGATCTCAGGATTCTGAGATCAAGCTCCATGTTGAGCTCCACTTGAGAATGGGGCCTGCTTAAGATGCTCTCCCTCTCCTGCCCCTCCACTCAGGATCTCTCTAAAACAAAAACAATGACAAAAAACTCCCCAAAATGAAAAACAAAACAAACAAAAACAACCCAAGGGTTAGAAATAGCAAATGTATGTATAAAAATAAAAGAATGAATAAATTAAGTTTTCTCTTTTCTTCTCTTAAGTTTCTTAACAGGCATTTAAGATTTTTTAAAGTGATCATTGTAGTACTATATTGCTAGTTTTATGATATATATACATGTAATATGTGTGGCAATAATATAAAGGAAGCAGGGGGAAATGGAACTACATTATTGAACTCAAATTTCTGTATTTTACTAGAATTTGGTCAGAATCATACTGGAGTATGATTGGAAATTGTTATCATTTGAGATGCATACTGTGATCCCTAGTGCAGTCACTAAGAAAATAACACAAAAAGAGAGTTACAAATTTTAAAAAGGAATTAAATGGCACATGAGAAAATAACTACTTAACACAAAATAAAGTAGTCAAAGAGAAACAAAGAAACACAAGAAGACTTGAGACATGGAAAACAAAAAGCAAAATGGCAAATGTAAATCCAATAAATGATTTCATTAAATGTGAGTGGACTAAACAGCCCAATCAAAAGGCAGAGATTGCCAGAATGGATAAATAATCAAGCTCTAACAGTGTGCTGTGTGCAACAAAACAAAGGCACAAATAGATTGAACATAAAAAATGTAGAAAAAGTTATACCATGCAAATAGTAAACTTAAGAGAGCCTGAGTAGTTATATTAATATTAGACAAAATAGACTTTAGTCAAAAATTTTTAGTATGTAGAAAACAATGATAAGAGAATTATAAATGATAAAAATGACAAAATGAGAAAACAATAAGTGAAGCTGATATGACTGTTGATAAATGTATACATATTTAACAACAGTGTCCCAAAATTAATGAACCAAAAACTGACAGAAGTAAAGAAGAAATATCAAATTCAACAACCAGAGTTAGAGATTTCAGTACTCCCATTTCAATAATTGATGGAATAGCTAAACAGAGACTCAGCAAAGTTACAGAAAACTTGAACAGCACTTTCAAGCTTGACCTCAGTGATCTAAAATGTCATTTATGGAACATTCCACTGAAGAGCAGCACAATATATATTCCTTTCAAGTGCAAAAGGAATATTTTCCAGATAGACTATATGCTATATCAAAAGTTTATTAAATTTAAAAGGATTGAAACCATTCAACCATAACAGATTTAAAGTGGAAATCTATAGCAGAAAGAAATTTAGGAATACTCCCAAATTATTGGGAATTAACACAATTATAAATAATACTATGGATCTAAGAAGATATGAGAAGGGAAAAAAAATATTTGTACTGAGTAGAAAATATTTGAACTGAATAAAAATGAGAACTCAACATACCAAAGAAGTCATGGATGCAGCTGGAGTAGTACTTAAAGGAAATTTTTTTAGGTTTAAATAACTATTTCAGAAAAGGTTTCTCAAATCAATAAGCTAAGCTTCCAGTGTAAACCAGCAAAAAAACAAAACAAAACAAAACAAAGAAACAAATTGAATCCAAAGTAAGAAAAATGAAGGAAATAGAAAGACTAGAAATCAATGAAATAGAAAGCAAAAACATAGTAAAGAAAATATTCAATAAAATCAAAGTTGATTCCTTGAAGTGATGAAGAAATTGATTAACCTTTAGCTAGACTGACCAAGAAAAAATGAGGGAAGACACAAATCATCTAAATCAGGAATGAAAGAAAGGACAACACTGCCCCTATATAAATAAAAATTATAAATGGAATATTATATAATTTTATGCCAATAAATTAGACAACTTAGATAATATAGACAAATTATCAGACAGGCATTAATTATCAAAATCAATGTAGGAAAACAGTAGAAAATCTAAATAGAAATATAACAACTAAAGAGATTGAAATAATAACAAAAATCCTCCCACAAAGAAAATCCCAGCCCCAAATGTCTTCACTGGTAAATCTTAGTAACTATTTAAAGATGAAGTAATAACAATTCTAGGCATATTCTTTCATAATATAGAATAGAAAGGAACACTTCCTAAAATATTCTTTGAAGACACT
The DNA here is from genome assembly GCF_030435805.1 of Mustela lutreola. Classification (NCBI taxonomy): domain Eukaryota; kingdom Metazoa; phylum Chordata; class Mammalia; order Carnivora; family Mustelidae; genus Mustela; species Mustela lutreola. The sequence continues at coordinate 151,948,263 of NC_081295.1, forward strand.
GTTGCCGTGATATCAAAGCCAACAAAGACATTACAAGGAAAAAATAAAACCACAGGCCAACATTCACTGTTCAATGTTATTTTTTAACATTGTCAAAAAATCTTAAAAAAAAAATACTCATAAAGTGAATCTAGCAACATCTTAAAAAAAAAAAAAAAAAAGATACAGCATGATCAAATGAGATTCATCCCCAAAATGCAAGATTGGTTTAACATCCCAAAACCAAGCAATATAACATACAATATTAATACAATAAAGGACAAAAAAAAATCTTCACATGATTAGTTAATGATAATCTCTTTAAATGCAGAAAAAGCATTCGACAAAATTGATCACCCAGTTATTATAAAAACTCACATTCAAAGGGAACTTCCTCAACCTAACAAATGGCAAATATAGAAAATTAATAGTTGACAAAATACTTAAAAGTAAACTAATGCTTTCACCACTTCATAGGGGGGGTTCTAGTTAGTGAAATAAAACAAACAAAAAAGGAAGTTAAATTTGGAATGGAAAGGAAGGAGTAAGACTTTGCTCAGAGACAATATAATTCTGTGTAGAAAATACTAAGGAAATTACCAAAAAAGCTACCAAATTAGTAAGAGTGTGTTTAGTGTTTAGCAGGGTTCCAGGATGAAAGATAGCTATACACAAATCAATTATTTTTCCATGTATTAGCAACAAACAATCCTGAAATTAAATTGGGAAACAATTATAGTAGCTTCTAAAAGAGTAAGATACTTAGAAAAAAATATGAATCAAAGAAGAGCAAATCTTTTATGCTGAAAATTTGGAAAACATTCTGGCAGAAATATAAGAAGGTCTAAATAAAGGGAGAGGCATCCCATGTTCATGGATTAGAACAATCAATATTGTTAAGATGATGGTTCTCCCCAAATTGATCTATAGATTCAGCACTCTCCATATCAAAATCTCAGCAGGTTTTGTTTTTGTGTTTGTGTTTTTGGTCGGAACAGGCAAACTGATACTAAATGTATGTGAAATGCAAAGAACCTAGAATAAGCAAAAGAGTTTTGAAAGAGAACAAAGTTAGTTGACACACACGACCCAATTTTAAAACTCACGATAAAGATAGAGCAACTAAGACTACAAAATTGGCATACAAAGGACAAATAGACTAAAGGGAAAAAATTTAGTATCCAGAAATTATCTCTTCCATTTATTATCCACTGATTTTGACAAGAGAATAAAGGCAGGGAGAAAAGACAGTCTTTTCAACAAAGGATACAAGAACAGTTGGCCATTTTTTCCCCATAGAAATAAAGAAACCTCCATCTCAACCATACGCCATATGCAGAAATGAACCTAAAAGGGATGATAGATTTAAATTTAAGATTTAAAGCTCTAAAACATCTAGAAAAAGTAGAAAAATGTATTTTTGACCTTGGGTTAGCCAGTGTTTCTTAGATAAACACAAAAATTACCTTCCATGAAAATAATTGGTGTATTAGACTTCATCAAAATTAAAAATTAAAAATCTTTGGTCTTCAAAGCACACTAGTGAGAAAATTTAAAGACAGGCCACAGAGGAGAAAATATTTGTAAATCCAATAGAACACTTGTACCTAGACTACACACACACACACACACACACACACACAGAGGATATATATTATATATAATCTTAATGCAAATCCTGTATTTGCAAATCTTATCAAGAGTTTTTATATAGAATATATATTTTAAAACTCTTACAGCCAAATACTAAAACCAATTAAAAATCAGCAAATTTAAGTAGTCATTCTACTTAAGAAGATAAATCCTTGTGCACTACTGTTGATAAGAATATCAGCTAGTTCAGCCACTGTGGCAAATAATTTAGAGGTTCCTCAAAAAAAAAATTAAAAATCGATCTACCATCTGATCCAACAGTTCTACTTCTGGGTATATATCCAAAGGAAATGAAAACAGGATCTTGAAGGGATAGCTGCACTTCTGTGTTCAGTGCAGCGTTATTCACAATAGCCAAGATATGGAAAAAGAACGTATCTGTCAATAGATGAATCATAAAGAAAATGTGGTACACACGCACCCATACACAGAGGAGTATTATTCCATCATGAGAAAGAAGGAAATCCTGCCATTTGCACCAACATGGATGGACCTTGAGGACATTTTGCTAGGTGAAATAAATCAGCCAAGAAAGGTAAATACGGTGTGATGTCACTTCAATGTGGACTCTAAAAAAAAACTAAACTCGTAGGAACAGAGTATAGTGTCAGTTACCAGGAGTTTTTTTATTTGGGTGGGGATGGGGAGATGTTGGCCAAAAGGCACAAAACTTACAGTTCCAAGATGAACACACGGTGAGGCTCTAATGTACAGCATGGTGATTAGAGTTAATACTTCTGCGTTCTGTGCTGGAAAGTTGCTGAGAGTAGATCTTAAATGGTCTCACCACAAAAAGGAAAGGGTAATTATGTGATGGGATAAAGGTGTTAGGTAAGGCTCCGCAGTAATCATTCTGTAATACGTATCACAACACGTAATACATAACACAACACGTTGTACACCGCCGACTAACACAGTGTTGTATGTGAATTACATTTCGATCAAGCCGGAGAAAAGAAGTCTCTTGGTTGGTGTTTAAAATGCTTGAACATTTCTGAGGTTTGTTTTGGCATCAACCCTTATCCTGAAGTAAGACGTGTAGCCAGCCAACAGTGTTTCAAAATATATTGTGTAATTGTGTAATTGGTGCTGACGCTGATGAAATATATTTCGTTCCAATCATAAATTTTCTTACAGAATATTTATCACCTCCCCCCAATACTAATTTCACAGCAGATTTTTAGAAATGACCTTTTGCAACTTTGCAGGAGAATATATTGAGTGGAGAACAGGAGAATTAGCTCTATAGACTCTAACCATTATCTTGTCCTTCTTGGAATTGGTTGAAGCCACCGTGGGCTAGCCATGAAGAGATGTGTTGTCAGAATCAGAAGTAACTGGCCTTCCTCTGTGACTGCTTAATGAGATCTTGCATAAATGTGTATTAGCGTATCCAAATTAGTGTCATTTTTTAAGCAGCAGAAGTTCAGAAACAGAATCAAAGGAATTCCCTTACTTCCTTTGTTTTGTTAAAAGTGAAACTGAACAGAATGGTTGATTATAATATAGCTAGTTTGCATGTGTTGTAATTACATTTTGTTTGGCCTGTCTCAGGAATAATGAGACTGTAGAAGTATTCCATTAGAATCTTGACAATACTTCTAGTGTATGAAATACATTCATATATTCTCTGCCTTGTCTTCTGTCACTCCAATGCATGCAAATATATGGTATAAAATCGTAAGTCTGATTTTTTTTTTAAAATGCACATGCTAGAAATTATATCCCAGTGACCTCTCCCACCTCATCACTTTCTGAGACTATAAGCTTATTAAAACAATGTTGCCTAAACATTTCTGTTGCTTAAACCAGTTTTGACTTTTTAAAATAAACGCTGCCAGGACCTTTCTCAGAATTTTTTTTTTCAATGGTAAAATTGACAAATCTTTCCCCTTCAAGGGATGATTTGATGTTCAGAAACAACTGGGAGTCTTTCAGAGCCAAATTTTATGATTAAGATGATTTATCAGGTTGGAACATATAATTTTTAATTAAAAACAGAATATCCTAATTAACTACTAAGATTTTTACTTACATGATTTACAAACTTTTAATGAATGGCAGTATCTGTAGATATCAGAGCACTGTGTTCTTTTATGGAGATGGGCATTCTAGTGACGTTGAATGGGAGAAATCTTTTAGCCTCGCAATTAATTACCATGCAATTCTTTGAAATCATAAAAGTCATATTGTCAAACTGAGTTGAAATTTAGGCACCCCGAGGAGTTTTTCAGAATTCTCGCAGAGTTGGAGAGAGTCAGAGGTCTCTATCTGCGTGGGGCTGAAGCTCCAGCTCTCTTCGCTGAAGGCTGTCTTCTGTTTGGCATCAAGAGTGATCTTTAAAATGGTATGTGGGTGTATTTCCACTTTGAAATTTTCATCGGTTCCCCCAGGTTTAAAAGCTTATACCTGTTGGCTTTATGAACTTGAGTCTTCAGTAGGTCATTTTTCCAAGCATTTCCAGTCTTCCTTTCTCCCCATCATCGGCAGGAGGAAGATGGCTTCATGTGGACCCAGCACCCCCACCCTGCCTTCCTCCCTTCCAGCTGTGACTCCCTTCCATCTCCCTTGACATCTCCAGGTCTCTGCAAAGGGCTGTGAGGGTTCACCTTCACTCCCCATTGCTGAGAGACTTTTTTTCCCCCCACAAATGCCATTTGTCTCTCATTTCTGGCCCTCAGCCTCCTTCTCCCACTGAAAGTACCAATCTCTTTGAGAGGAAAGGTCCCACTAAAGACAGACCAGGCCCTTAGTGAGAAAATTTTACCTCTTTTGCTTAAGGCCACTTCCCCTCCATGGCACCCAGGTACTCTGGGAGAGGTGGGGATGGGTGCAAATGTGAACCTTATACTGGATCCTGACCTCCACCTTTTGTCACTCAAGTTCAGCCATGCACTTTCACCCATTCTTCCAGATTCATTCCCGGCTTGGTGATTTCCAGTCAGTGGCTGTCTGTCCCTGTGTCATCTGCAAGCTCCATCCCTGACCCAGCCCACCCCCAGGGTCCATCAGTCATGTCTGTGAGTGTTGATCCCCGATTGTGGACAACACTTGGGTCCTTTCTCATGGGGCTCCTTAGTTCCTTATAAAACACACTCTGCGGCTACAGAACTATTCAGTTGTCTCTAATATCCCATAGGGATTGAGGGAACGTTGACCAGAATGTGCAACAGATGCCAGGGGTGGGGGGCACCAGCTCTACGCAGCCATGATGTTAAGGGTAGATAAGACACTTCAGGTCCTGCTCCTCATGTTCTGCTCATGTAAGATGCTTTATGTCCTGACTCCTGCCTACCTCTCCAGGCCCCTCCCTTTCCATCCTCTTGAACTACCCCTGAAATAGATATTCTGAAATACTCTGCCCCCGTTCATTCATCCAGGGCAATATTTGAACATCTACTGTGTTCTGAGCTCAAGAGTCAGAGTGTGACAGATGCAGGTTGTGGAAGTAGAATGGAGGAGCTAACATTCCAGGAGGGAGGCACAGAAGTAAACCATTGCATAAGCAAGAAACTACCAGGTCGGGATGGTTATGAGGAAGAAAATAAGGCACATTTTGTGATGGGCTCTTTACAATGAAGACCAGGGAAAGCCTCTATGAGGAAAGGATGCTGCATCTGAAATCAGAAGGACTTCAGCTTACCGGGAGCACCTCTTGAACCAGGAGAAGGAGTTTATATTTTATTCTAAATCTAGGGGAAGCCATTGGAAGTTTTTAAACAGGGTGGTGGTGTGGTGTGGTTTAGCTGCTGGGCCGTGGATTTCAAAGGGCCTGAGTGGAAGCAGGGAGACAGGTGTGCTGGTCTGCTCAGGCCAGGATAGCAGGATGCACAGACTGAGGGGCTGAATCAACAGAGATGTATGTCTCACAGTTCTGAAGGCTGGAAGTCCAAGATCAAGGTGCCTGCAGGGCTGGTTTCTCCCGAGGTCTCTCCCTGGCTTGGAGATGGCCACCTTCTCCGAGGCTTCACCCAGACTTTCCTATGCCCTGCTATCTTTTTGTGCATCTTAATCTCTTCTTGTGAAGACACCAGTCAGTTTGCCTTAGGGGTCCCCTAAATGGCCTCATTTAACTTCATCACTTAATTAAGGCTTTATCTCTAAATGCAATTACCCTCTGGTGTATGGGGGGATTAGGGTCCCAATATATGAATCCGGGCATGGGGGCAGGGGACACAGTTCAGCCCAGAACAAGTTAGGGTCTAGAGGAGAAAGGCCAGGGCTTCTGCCAGGACGTAGCATGTAGAAGGACCTAGATGGATTGGGGACATATTCTGGAGTAAAGTTTGAGTAGATGTGGACAGTGAGGGAAAATAAGAGATCAAGGCTGACTGCACGGCTTTAGCTTGAGCCACTCGGTGAACAATGGTGCCCTTTGTTGAGAAGTAGGCTTTGTCCAGTGTCTCCCCACAGTGGGAATTCCCACTGGAAAGCACCCACAGCCTCCCCGCCCCCACACCCACTCAGACATCCCTCCCATTCCTCCTCCTGCGGGCAACTCCTATTCCTTCTGCGAAACTTCAGCTCAAGAGTTACCTCCTCTCAGGACTCTTACCCCTCTTCTCCCACCCAGAGACTGGTGGATGTGGGTCGCTCCAGCTCGCCCCCGTCTGCCCCCCCCCCCACAACGGATGCCTATGCAGCAGCTTGCTGGCGGGTTTGCTGGTCGACCCCCTCCGGCCGACGGTGAGCTCAGCAAGCGCGGCGGCTTCTTCACCAGCTCCCGCACGGGCTCCACGGTGATGTTGGTCACGATGGAATGAAGCTACTTGTGAGGTTGTCATGGTCTCAGTTATGGCTCCCGCCCGCCTCTCAGCATAGCCAAAATTTGACATTTGGAGGCTCTCCCCCTTACATCTTTGAGACTGACCATGGCTGTGCTTTTCAAGGTGCTGCCGATGTGCGCTTCTTGGGGGCACCTGTGTGGTTCAGTTGGTGAAGCGTCTGCCTTCGATTCAGGTCCTGGTCCCGCCATCTCAAGTTCGAGCCCCACCTTGGGCTCCTTGCTCAGCGGGGAGTCTGCGTCTCCCACTCCCTCTTCCGCCCACTCCTGCACATGCTTTCTTTCTCTCCCAAATAAATAAGTAAAATCTTAAAATAAATAAAGTGTGCTTATTGAGGACCGCAGCACCGAGGGGGTTGGGATGAGCAGAACCATGCCTCAGAGGCGTCCTGGGCTTCTCCGGTCCCCTAGCTGGTGATACTGGTCCAGGGGGCTTTCTGCCTGACTGGGATTTCGCAAGCACGTCACTCTGATGTGTTTCCCCAGGTACCTTTCATACAACCTAAGAAATGCTCATGGGATTCCTTCCCAAACAGGCCTCCCTTAACTTCCCCTAAACGAGGAGATGTCAGGACGCCAAGTCCCTGCAGGGTGGGGCAGCAGGTGCACAGGCGCGAGCCTTCCTTTGGCCTCCATCCGGCCTCTGGCGCGTGGGACGCCCAGACCCCAGCACCGCGGACGAGAGCCAGCAGCGCGCGGTGGACCTGGTGCGTCCGGGAGAGGGTGAGTCTTTACACCAGAATGTGCACCCCGGGTGCCAGAGGCTGATCGGGAGCTGCCCAAAGCGCTCCCCGCCTTCCTGGGAGATGACAGAAGCCCCCATAGGTGGGCCTCTGTCCCTCGCGCTCACTCTTCCCCCTCCTCTGCCTCCCGCGCCCCGTCTCCCCTCCTCGCCTTTCCTCACCGCACTACCTCTCATCTGTCCCTGTCAGGGGGAGAAATGGAGGCAATCGTTTCTTTCCATGTAGTATATTATACACCGCATCCCTGTATGTCACGTGTACGTGTGCGCGCAGCGTAAGGCTGCCTTCACTGTGTGGCTCAAAGCTGCCATACGTCCCATTCTCCATTCCAGAAGGGAACTATGTCATCGTCCTCTCTCAAAAGCGTCCCCCGCCCTGTTAATGTGGTTTTAACTTACATGTGAGCCTTTCTTATTTATTTTTCTTTCTAAGAACCAATCCCTTCCCCCACCCCCAGCAAGCACGCCTGCTTCGGGCAGAGCAAGGAGAGGGGACAGGCAGAGATGCTGTGTCCTGTGGGGGGCAGGGGGCAGGGTGAAGGGGCAGGGAAGCCGGGTCACCAAGGGGAGGGGGCTTCCCCTTCCCCTTTGTACTTCTCCCAGCTAGAGCTTTGGGCCAGAAGCTTTGTTTGAAACGGGAGCTTGCATTTTTCTCAGCAAATATAGAAAGCCATCCATCCCGTCAGGTGCTTTGCTGTCACCCAGAGTCTCATTTATCAGGGGCCGCTTGAGTTGCCAGCTCAGGGCAGGGTGCCGGGGGAGCCTTCCCGGAGCCACACTCTCTTGTCACTGCAAATGAACCAGAAAATTCTCTGAAGCGACAGGACCCGGCAGATAGAGGCTTGATTTCTTTTGTGTGCACATGTGTATTATGCATAAGAAATCATTATCTTTCCTTAGATGGGGGTCATTTTCCTCCCTCTTTTTACTACAGACCTATAAATTGAATTATTTGGTCACTGCTGCTTTAATTAAAAAGTCTTCCTTATCTTTAGAGGTTTTCCTTTTTAAATTCCTAGAGATTAGGATTATCCACAGCATGTCAGCTCTTCTTATGTCCATATACTATATGGTTTCTATAATGATATAAAAATGAATTACCGAGATACGAGAAGCTAATCATATTCTGCATTTCTCCCCTAATAATCCCAGATTACATTAATCATAAATGTCAGCAGCGTCTCTAGATGACTTCTTGACTTTTGACAAAAAGCCTTCATCTTGGCCCTTTAAATTCCAAGGTCAAGGGGAATGTAACATTCAGAATAATTATCAGCATTATTTTACCTTGACATTTCATCCCCTGCTTCCAGTTTAACATTCCGCCCAGGCAATGAAGACGAATGTCATCTTTCGATTCACTGGAGGGAAGTGCCCCAATTAAACGTGACTTAAAGGCTATTGGAAATGCTGTATTAATTTGCCGTTCCTCTTTAAAACAGAAAATATTTCATGAAGGAGAAGAGTTTTCATTAAAAGCATTAAGGATTTACCATGACATGAACAAGCAATTTTTTGAATTGGCTTTTTTCTCCCCAGGCTGCGATAATAATCAGTGCGCCTCAGCCCGGCCGGGGTCTCCCTGTCAGCGGGCATTCCGACGGGATGGGCCGCCGCCGCCTCCTCTCGGCTCAAAGGTCATCGTCAGAGTTCAGTCACATCAAAAACGATTAGAAGTATCTTTTCAAAATCCTGGCCTTTCCATGTAGCAGGACCTCCGGCCTCACAACCTCTTGGTTACACTCCCTCCCGCAGACTGCCTTCCTCTCCTACTTAAAAAAAAAAAAAAAAAAAAAAAAAATCACGCCAAGGTCATTGGGGCATGTGCTAAAAAACCTCTAATCCTGCATTTGCTACTTAAGATGGGGGTGGTCAGCGGCTTTTGAGAACATAAGTGTGGTGAACACAGAGACCTTTATCTGACTTCGGTGCCAGCCCTCCAGCCTGACACACAGTCAGGCAAGAGTGACGGGAGACCACAGAACGCAGGGAATGAGATGGTGAGTTCTGGCCCGGGCAGACCGGGACCGGATCCCCGCTGTGCCGTCTGCTGGCCTCCGGTCGCCAGCAAGCTGTGCCAAAAGGCCTCCTCATCTTCATCTATGAAATGGACATAACTGTATCACCTTCATGGGATTGTTGTACGATGAAGTGAGACAATGCTCGTCACACGCCTAGTGCCAGGCCTGGAAAACAGTCACTTTTCTCGAATTAGGCAGACAGGGTCAAGGCTAAGACCCCGCCCTCCCCCAGAAGGCCTGTCATCTCCAGATTGCAGGGAGAACGAAACACCCAGATGCCCGTTGTTTGGGGACCTCTGCTAAATGACAGTCATTCGCTTCCCAACGTACAGTTGTGAGGTTGTAGAATTCTCTCTCTAGAGTTCTACGGCAAAATTTCTCATCCAGTCCTGCTCCCCAGAACAGAATTCCTGATGCTGCACTAGCTTACTGCTTGCAGCACATTTGGATATCAGATGCTGCTCTGTTTGGGTGGCGGCTCTGCACCTGGGTCACCTGGATGTCACCTTCAGCTTTGGGCAGCCTCGCCTCCCCCGCTGACCTTGGCCAGGTCGCCTGAATCTCGCCTGTGTGAACCTGACCCATCCCCCACCTCCTGCGACTCGCATCCTGACATAGGACATGTCTACCCTCCCGCGGTCTGGCCCGGATCTTGGTTTCAAGCCCTTGCCTTTGTCCTGCAAGTCACCTTCTCCTGTGCAAAGTTGTTTTGCCTTGTAGTGGAGTTTGTCCTAATGTCCTGTTTGTCCTAATGTCCTGTTTCTCCCCGCGACGAACACTTCTTCCTTAATGCTACTTTTCAAACAAACAGACAAACACTTTGAAATATTTCAGGGGTGCCTGGGTGGCTCGGTCGATCAAGCATCTGACTCTTGATTTCAGCTCAGGTCACGATCTCAGGGTCGTGAGAGTGAGCCCTGCACCAGGCTCTGTGCTGGGCATGGAGGCTGCTTGGGATTCTCTCTCTCCCTCTCATCCTCCCCACCTCCACTTGCATTCTCTCTCTCTCTAAATAAATAAAATCTTGAAATATTTCTGATATGCAAAAAAACACAGAGAATAAAGTAATACCCCCCCATTGACATTTAGCAAATGTTAACGCTGAGCTGAATTTCCTTCATATTATAAAAGAACTGAATGGCACAAATAGTCAAATCCCCTTTTCAGACCTCTTGCAGGTACCATTTCCTTCTTTTGATCCCTCCTTGGACGGAAGCACTATGCCGAAGTTGATCATTTTTCTCCCATACATGTTTTTATACTTCCGCTAAGCCTTTATATGCCCATAACTGCATTGTTTTGTATTTCAAAATTTTTACGTAATTTAAAATTTTACATATTTCTTTGTGTCTTCCTCAATTTCTTTCATGAGTACTTTATAGTTTTCTGAGTATAGATTCTGTGCCTCTTTGGTTAGGTTTATTCCTAGGTATCTTATGGTTTTGGGTGCAATTGTAAATGGGATGGACTCCTTAGTTTCTCTTTCTTCTGTCTTGTTGTTGGTGTAGAGAGATGCAACTGATTTCTGTGCATTGATTTTATATCCTGACACTTTACTGAATTCCTGTACAAGTTGTAGCAGTTTTGGAGTGGAGTTTTTTGGGTTTCCCACATATAGTATCATATCATCTGCGAAGAGTGATAGTTTGACTTCTTCTTTGGCGATTTGGATGCCTTTAATTTCCTTTTGTTGTCTGATTGCTGAGGCTAGGACCTCTAGTACTATGTTGAATAGCAGTGGTGATAATGGACATCCCTGCCGTGTTCCTGACCTTAGCGGAAAAGCTTTCAGTTTTTCTCCATTGAGAATGATATTTGCGGTGGGTTTTTCATAGATGGATTTGATGATATTGAGGTATGTGCCCTCTATCCCTAGACTTTGAAGAGTTTTGATCAGGAAGGGATGCTGTACTTTGTCAAATGCTTTTTCAGCATCTACTGAGAGTATCATAGGGTTCTTGTTCTTTCTTTTATTGATGTGTTGTATCACATTGACTGATTTGCGGATGTTGAACCAACTTTGCAGCCCTGGAATAAATCCCACTTGGTCATGGTGAATAATCCCTTTAATGTACTGTTGAATCCTATTGGCTAGTATTTTGGTGAGAGTTTTCGCATCTGTGTTCATCAAGGATATTGGTCTATAGCTCTCTTTTTTGATGGGATCCTTGTCTGGTTTTGGGATCAAGGCGATGTTGGCCTCATAAAATGAGTTTGGAAGTTTTCCTTCCATTTCTACTTTTTGGAACAGCTTCAGGATAATAGGAATTAATTCTTCTTTAAATGTTTGGTAGAATTCCCCCGGGAAGCCATCTGGCCCTGGGCTTTTGTTTGTTTGGAGATTTTTAATGACTGTTTCAATCTCCTTACTGGTTATGGGTCTGTTCAGGCTTTCTATTTCTTCCTGGTTCAGTTGTGGTAGTTTATATGTTTCTAGGAATGCATCCATTTCTTCCAGATTGTCAAAGAAATGGAAAAATGTTTCATGCTCCTGGATTGGAAGAATAAATATTGTGAAAATGTCTATGCTACCTAAAGCAATCTACACATTTAATGCAAT